>NC_072471.1:3281875-3444375 GCF_027596085.1 Anoplopoma fimbria | reverse complement strand
AGTAAGTGCGGACCAGCCCCGATGGATGAGCCATCACCCGGCGGTGCTGAACGACCAGCATCCCGGCTCACACCACCCGGGCCTCGGCCACTCGTACATGGACCCTTCCCAGTATCAGCTCTCGGACGATGTGGATGTACTGTTTAATATCGACGCGCAGGGGAACCACGTCTCCCCGTACTATGGGAACTCTGTCCGGGCCGTCCAGAGGTACCCTCCTCCTCCACACAGTGAGTAACCGGCCTCTTTGGGCCCTTTTTTATTCAATAATGGACACATTACCCGGGGTCGGATCTGTTACTGGCACTGCTGTTTGGATGTATTTGGTGTTTGTGTATTAAAAACACACCTGAGATCTTTGGGTTACAATCACAAAATACGACATTCAGCTGAATCACCAGTCAGTTTTATTCAAATAAATAATAATTTATAGTAATTTGTCCCCCCCCCAAAAATAAAAAATAAGTATTGATTATTGAGTGAAACACACAGACGTATTTAAATAAAATATTTTGGTATCAGTAACTATATTTATCTCCATCATAATGGGCCATTCATCGGTACGTATATAGTCATTTGTGGAGTTCCCTTTTTTTTTTTTTATTGTAGACTTTAACTTCCTCAACAGTCAATCACGACGTGTTTCTTTTGAGGCTTTTCTTACTTAGTGTTCAGTTGCATCGAGGTTTGGTTTAGTGGAGAAGGCTAAAATAAAAAAAAAAGAGGATGAAAGAGGATCTGATGGTCTAAATGGAAAGTCTTTGATGTATTCGTATTAAAATGTAAATGTGTTTTAAATCAGTGCGTAAATGTGCTCCTGTTTCATCTCTGCGTGTTTGCTCAGGCCTGCAGCTCCTCTGGCAGACTCACACGTGTGTTCACGGTCGCTCAGCCTGTTGACGGTCCTCTTGTGTGTTTGTGTGTTTGTGTGTTTGTGTGCTGCCCCAGGTAGCCAGGTGTGCCGTCCGTCGTTACTGCACGGCTCCCTGCCCTGGCTGGAGGGCAGCAAAGGCATCGCCCCTCACCACAGCACTTCTCCCTGGAACCTGAGTCCCTTCCCCAAGAACCCCCTGCACCACGGCTCCCCGACCAGCCTGTCCGTGTACCCTCCGGCCTCCTCCTCCTCCCTGTCCGCCGGCCACTCCAGTCCACACCTCTTCACGTTTCCCCCGACCCCGCCGAAAGACGTGTCCCCGGACCCGGGCATCTCCACCCCGGGGACCAGCTCCGGGAGGCAGGAGGATAAAGAGTGCATAAAGTACCAGGTGACCCTGGCCGAGAGTATGAAACTGGAGTCGGCTCACAGCCGGAGTGTGGCATCAATCGGAGGAGGGTCATCCTCTGCCCACCACCACCACCCCATCGCCACATACCCATCCTATGTCCCCGAATACGGCCCAGGCCTCTTCCCACCAAGTAGCCTGATAGGTGGGTCATCTTCTAGTTATGGTTCCAAAACAAGACCAAAAGCAAGGTCCTGTTCAGGTAGGCTGCGCTTTATTACATTCCCTTTTGATCTAACATTATTCCCCAGATTTGCAGCCTTTAATGATCAGCCATGTTTAATTTCATACTTTAAATATAATGAGCAACTCATTCATCCCTCTCATGAACAACCTTTTCTTTTTGGGGGCTAAAGGCCAATCAGGTCGACCTGTGCTCTTAAACAGGGTCATTAAAAAAGCCTCAAAGCTCTTTCTTTCATCGTTTGATAATAATAATAATAATAATAATAATATATATAAAATATTTATAATTTAAAAAAAATATATATGTCAACTCATATCCATGCATAATAATAATAACACGTCGAATTTAAATGTAACATTAAAATAAAGTGTATTTCTAAATTAATTAAATGGAGTTCTAAAACTGAAAAATAACATTTACAACTACTAACAAAACTATTTAATTCTCAGACTTTATTGAATAAAAAAAGTTGATGTTTTACATTAATTCAGGTCATCTTTCCTCCTCTACACTAACAGAGGAGAGACAGAGGAGAAGCCAGCTCTCTGGGCTGTGTCGCCCCGTTTATATGTTTAAGATAATCCCATTACTGTCAGACCAGTGCACGCCACAGTTGCATTGTTTACCCAGCGGTAGAGCACCGGATGCTGTTCGTTCATTCACAGGGAAAAGAGCCGCCGCCGAGCAGAGAGAAAGACCAGAAAGATTGAGAGAGAGAGACATAGAGAGACACAGAGAGAGAGAGAGAGGGTAATTATTTTAAAGGTTGCTGAAAAGCAGTTTTTCTTGTAATGAGATTAATATCAGCTGCTATAGAAAAACAGTGGATTAGTTGATGCATATCATCGGGATTATTCAACATCACACACTTAAATGCAAATAAAGATTTTTTAATTGGAGGATAATGTGAGATAATATGCATTTAAGATGTTTCCCGATCTGAGGAGTATATTCTCCTGTTTTTTTTGACTTTGACATTTCATTTCTCTGGATTCTCTGTGCAAACACTGCACCGTGGAGGCTGGTTCTCACTGCAGAGACCTGCAACTATTACAGTTTTATTACAGCAACAGAAAAGAAAGTTGTTTTGAAACACACACACACACGCACACACACACACACACACACACACACCACACACACACACACACAGTCTGCATGTCTGTCTGTCGCGTCAAAACGCAGCTCGACCCGGACTGATGCATCTCTCTCTCTCTCTCTCTCTCTCTCTCTCTCTCTCTCTCTCTCTCTCTCTCTCTCTCTCTCTCTCCGTGAAGAAGTCGAGCTTTGTGTTTGCATCTCGCATAAAAAGGGGGAAGTGCCGCTGCATGAAAATGCAAAATGCTCTCGGCGTTGCACACAAAAATCCCTGTGAGTCTCTGCTTTCAAATAATCCGAGTGTGGCTGCAGAGCCCTTGTTTCGGTTTCAGGCCCGTTTCTGCTACAATAAAGTGTCAGTGTGCGTCTCACCTGTCGGTGTCAGCAGAGAAGAGCCAGTCAAACTGGAACAGCATCTCAATCAACCCCAAAACTAAAGACACAGCCTGTTAAAAGACATAATATACATGTTATTATTATTATTATTATTATTATTAAAATGAGAGATTGGCTGATAAGAGAAAGAAGGCCTGGTTTATTATAAGGACCATATTGATTAGTCTGAAAATCCTCTTCCAGGACACGTAGCTTAAATATTTTATGATATATATATTGGAGAAAAAAAAAATCATACTTTATGGAATTGTGTATTCACCACCAACCACGTGTTTAATGTGTGTGTGTGTGTGTGTGTGTGTGTGTGTGTGTGTGTTATAAATAAACCATCTGCTGCATTAGAAGTCATTTGCAATGTTGCATTATTATAATTAACGTTGCTGCTTTATTGCATGTTTATTAATAATGTTACTGTCACCTTTTTCTTTACATGCATTAATAATTATTTTAGATGCACCAACACCAACACCAACTGACCCTGGACACTGTCTCCATGTCGTGTGTGTGTGTGTGTGTGTGTGCACCTGTGTGTGTGTGTGTGTTGGCTCTTGCAGAAGGTAGAGAGTGTGTGAACTGCGGGGCCACGTCGACTCCGCTGTGGAGGCGGGACGGTACGGGTCACTATCTGTGTAACGCCTGCGGACTCTATCACAAGATGAACGGGCAGAACCGCCCTCTCATCAAACCCAAGCGGCGGCTGGTACGTCTCCACCACATTTTCTCTATTGATGACATTTCCGTCTCTCTCTCTGTTTTTCCCCTATCCAGGAAGAAGTAGGCCTATTAGCTGCAGGAAATTGACTCGACAAGTGCAGGTCTCTGTTTTCAGATACTACCATAGCAAAAAAAAACTGCACAGTTTTTTTTTTTTTTTTTTTTTTATTTAATAAATGCAATGACGATGCTATTTTTTTTATTTGCTAAAATTGTCATTGATTCACAGTATTCTGTTTAAACGATAGGCCCTATATAAATGTGTATTTTTTTTTTTTTTTTTGGAGATGCATTTTCCTCCATTAAAGAGTTGTGGCTGCAGGCCTGCATTCAAACAAAACAAAACACAATGAGCTCCATCATATGAACTTTATTTTGACATTCTAGTAGTTAGGATACATTTTTTTTTATTATTTTTGCAATTCTTACGATTGCTTCAGGTGGAGCTATTATTGTTTTTTGCAGTTATAAATAGGGAAATCCCCTCTCCCGAGCTTTAGAGGAGTTCCCCCATGCCTTCTTATGACAAAAAGAGATAAAATATAAAATCTCTTGAGGCAAAGATGGCCGTCCAGTGCAGATCTGGACCCTTTTTTCTCTCCTCCACCTCTAATGTGAAAACCCGACTTCCCAGGAAAGGGCTGCCGGATATCTGAGCAGCGCAGATAAGTCTCCTTTAACAACACAGCCCGCTTCCCCAGTCAAAACATAAAGGGCTGCCGAGCCGAGCCGAGCCAGGCCAGGCCAGCACACATGCAGTCACGACTGGAGATTGTTTAGTGTGCGAATATCTCCTTCAAAATACGCAACATTTGACCTTGTAGTTTATTTTATTTATGGAGGGCAACAAAAACAAAATATGCAAATAAAAGTTATTTATAGGCCAGAACAAAATACCTCATCGGAGGATTAAGGATCCATGTGTGTAATAACTTAATCACATCGATCAACTCATATTTAAGGAGAAATATTGAAGTTATTTAAAGATTTGGTGAATTGACATTGAGCATTGGTGTAAATAAAAAAAACAAAAAAAACAAATGCAATGAAAGTCAATATCACAAGACATTAAACACACATCATATATGCACATAAAGAGGCTTATTCCTCCAATCTGATTGGTTATTCAGCACACAGCAGCAGCAGGGGTTATTAGGCCACCACCGTGTGTATAATTGGAAATCCCTCCCCGAGATAATGTAGTCCCTTTTACGTTACGTGTGTCCTTTGCGGTCACCTGTCTATTGATTGTTTTTTTTTTTAGAGATTATAACATCAATGTCAAGCCACTGCAGCAGGCTGGGCCGAGAGACAGGCAGCTAGATCCATGAAGACGTGACTTTCACTGTGGTAGCCTGCAGCGAGGAGCTAAAAATATACACCATTTTCCTTTTTTTTTCTCCATTATTATGCTTTTTAATTGGCGTGCAATTATATGCTCATATTGCTCATTTCACTGCATGATGTATTCATATTTTCTATCCACAATGTCCCGTGTTTAAATCTATATATATATGTATATATATGTATATTTATTATATATATATATATATGTGTGTGTGTGCAGGCCTTTTCCTCTTCACTTCTATTGTTTAACGTGGCACAAACACGAACTTTAAGGAGGGTAAATTTAATCAGATTTAATAGCTCTCCCATTTCAAACCACTGCTTTTCATGTCTTCTGTAAATATTTATTCTCCAGGAGGTATGCGCTCTATTTTTAGCCTCGAGTGAAAGCAGCTCTGTTTTTACTATTTCTGTCTTTATATGATTTTTTTTTTTAATTTTTTTTTTTAGCTTGCACTGAATGCAACATATGCATTCCTATGGGTGGACATTAAGAGTGTATGCACGGTCAGAATAATAACGTTACACATTGCATATGAGTGGAAATAAAGAATCCAATTAATTTGCAATGCAATTAAATACAAATGTGCTTTATTGCACTTATGTAGATGTTGTAGTGACAAAAAAAACTCCCTAAAAGACCAAATGTATCTTAATTCATTTACCCACTATATTATTGAGCAACATCCTGCTTTACAGCCCTGAAAGTTGCTTAAATTTCAAAATAAAACACCAAATGTCCACCTTCAGTTCAGTGCTTTCTAAAAGAAACCCTGAATCTCTGCTGTCAGAATAAACCTGCTTGTTGATTGGGTCATTACGTGGTCATGTGACGTTCTTTGCCCTCTCTCTCCCTCTTTCCCCCCCCCTCTCCTGTGTGTGTGTGTGCGGTTATTGACGTGCAGTCTGCGGCCAGACGGGCAGGTACCTCGTGCGCAAATTGCCAGACGACAACGACGACGCTGTGGCGGAGAAACGCCAACGGGGACCCGGTGTGTAACGCCTGCGGCCTGTACTACAAACTGCACAATGTAAGTAATAAACCTTCCATGTGAAGTCCTAGCAGCTCCTCAGAAGGCTGTCCTCCCAGGGGCGCCGAAAAGGGGGGGGGTAAAGGAGACGGATTCTAGGGGCCCATGATGGAGGGGGGGCCCAGAGAGGCCCCTAATGATGATGAAATTATAATACAGAAAAAAATAATGACACTTAAGTTATTAACTAACATATAATCACACATGTTTTATTTTCCATGTCCTGGTAACAAATATGGTAATGATAGTCAAAAATACCATTAAAATGCATAATTGTATGTAAAATAGCATCAAAAAATTTTGCCGCTGTGTTGGGGGCCCTGTAAAGATTCTTTTCATGGGGCCCAAAATCCCTAGCGGCGCCCCTGTGTCCTCCATAGTCACTCCTTCATCTCCATCCTCACTCCTCCTCCTCCTCCTCCTCCTCCTCCTCCTCCTCGTCGATAACAAATACTGCAGAATTAATATGATTTATTGGCAGTAAGTGCGAATCTAAAATGTGTAAGACCGGAGTGAACTAAGCCCGCAGCCGCCTTGCTTTTGAATATTAAAGAAGGGGGCTTAATTAAAATTCGATTAATTTCTAGGCCGAATTTTTTTCTTCTTATTTCCAGCCCTTTTGGTTCCAGAGACTCTGACTTCCCCCTCCTCCCTCTCCCTCTCTCTCTCCTCCCTTCTGACCACCAATCCGCCTGATTCGTTTTGGGGTTTGGTGAGCGCCTCACCACATCATTTCACATCCTCAATCTGAAAACCCCAGGGACTCGTTTATCTCCCTCTCTCTCTCCCTCTCTCTCTCTCTCTCTCCTCTCCTGTGCACAAAGCTGTCACTTTTAATCAAACAGCCATTGTGGATGAAACTAATAATAATACTAATAATAATAAGAAGAAGCAGACTAACTGCTCTGAGGCCACATGTAGGTAATATCCCCCCCATCTCTCAGACAACAGATAAAGGTTGCATATACCTCACACAAGCGCCTCCTTGTTAAATCATTTTCCCGTGTTAATTTCAGCAGATAGCTACAGGCGCTGCAGAAAACACATTTCGGACCGAGGGGTTAAAAAAAAAAAAAAAAGGTGGAGAAGAATAATATTTCCCCGTCACATATCAGCATCTGAACTGACCCCGACCCCCTCGGCGTAGATTGTGAGTTTATTTTAGGGTAAATCCGGACTTCTGTTGGGGCTCACTCCCCCTTTGAAAACCAAATTCCACATTCTTCATGGGGAGTTAAGCGCTGTGTGTGTGTGTGTGTGTGTGTGTGTGTGTGTGTGTGTGTGTAGGTGAAGAACACCTGAGTGCAGATCAGACGCTTGTGAGAAAGGAAAAGTCGCCACAAACAGGAGGCCTTGTGTTAACACCTAAAAATACCAGACAGGCTCTCTTTGGTAATCAGGGGTTTAAGTCACCGCGTGTGAAAAGATGCCTCTCTCTCTCTCTCTCTCTCTCTCTGATTCAGGCAGTTTGGGCTTTGACACCTCTCTGCTCGGGTGGGCTGAGGTTTCAGGTGGTTAGCTGCTGCTGGTGTTTTGGTGAGAGAGAGAGAGAGAGAGAGAGAGAGAGAGAGAGAGAGGATGTGAGGGGCTTTAGTTGCGTATGTCTGCGGTGGTCATTGACTCAAGCGCCTTGGCCTCCACTCTTTTGTTTGATGCGATGGAGTGACGACGGCGTCCCGAGTGTGGGCCGGAGGGGTTCTTCCTTCTGCGAGATGGTAGACGTCTCAGCATCAAAGAACGCGAGGGTGGGGGTGGGGGGTGGGGGTGGGGTGGGGGGGCCCTGACCAGCTTTAGGTGGGCGTATAGCGTGGCCTTTCAGAGCTGGAAGCAAAGCAGAGAGAGTCACCCACATCTTAGAAGGAATGAAAGCCACAGATCTCGGCCCCTCCGCTAATCGCCCGAGGCCGAAAAATGGCAGCGTCTCCAGACGGGAGGAGAACCGCCAGTCGGCTTCCTCGTCCACCTTCTCCTTCGTAATCCGCCCCGAAAATTCCATCATCCAGCTCTCGTTTCCTCGGCTAAAACCCTTTAGCTGGAATATGGCAGCTGCGGCCCCCGTTTTGGCCACAAGACGGGGGCCATGCGGTCGAGGAGGAGGAGGAGGAGGAAGGTGGAGAGGAGGACTTGGCCGAGGCCGCCGGGCGTCATGGCCATGTGTCTCTGTGGTGTGGACGTTAGCTGCCAGACCTCTTTTTCTCCGTCTCTCTCTCTCTCTCTCTCTCCATCTTCCTCTCTGTCTCTCTGTCTCTCTGGCTCGGTCGCAGCTTCAGATACAGTTCAGTTTAAATGAATCAACATTTAAAATCCATCCCACACACACACACACACACACACACACACACACACACACACACACACACACACACACAGAAAGAGTACGTAAACAATCATCTGTTTCAGGATGGAACAGTCAGATGTCATGATATATGATATCTCCCCAAAACCTCTAAATCCAAAGAGGAAACTGTGCCACATTTTCTCTCTTATCTCAAAACTCCCTTCCCTTAAGGATTCTTTTTTCATTGACTAAATACTAATGTGCCATCTTCTCTGTCTCCTCTCGAGAGCAGATCAACCGACCTCTGACCATGAAGAAGGAAGGCATCCAGACCAGGAACAGGAAGATGTCCAGCAAGTCCAAGAAGAGCAAAAAGTCCCAGGACGGCATGGACGACTTCTCCAAGAGCCTGATGGACAAGAGCAGCTCCTTCAGCCCGGCCGCCCTCTCCCGCCACATGTCCTCCTTCCCCCCTTCTCGCACTCCGGCCACATGCTGAGCACCCCGACACCCATGCACCCCTCCTTCGCCCCCCACCACCCTTCCAGTATGGTCACAGCCATGGGTTAAGGCCCCTGAACCCTCGGGCCTCGCCGCTACCACCACCACCACCACCACCACCACCACCACCCACTCGGTACCTCTGCTCCCATATCCTAAAAGACAAATAAACTGCTCCTCCACCCGACCCAACCCCTTTACACCACCCCCCCCCACCTTTCCACCAAGCTGCGGCGTGAGATCAACAGGCTTTCGGCTCCTTTTGTCCTCAGTTGTATCTTATTTTTATAAAATCAAAGTGTACCTCTGCGATGTGAATGCTCTGCAGACTTGACCGTGGCGCACCGGCCTCCACACGGGGGGAAGATTTTCTCCCCAAGCCGCCGCCGCCGCCGCCATCGCCGCCACCACCACATTGAGGCTGCCCTCCCAGCTGATCCACACGATAAGGAGCTCCATTTGTGTACAAAAAGCCATTTTTTTTTTTCTCCCACACACACGAACATCACAAGAACATTGAAAAAAAACTTTTACAACGAGCTCTCCCTAAATGTCCAAACCCCGCCTCTCTTCACTTTGCACCTGTGTAACAGGAAACCCCCCCCCCCCACCCACCCACCCACCCACCCCCACACTCCCCTTCTTCCTCTCGATGGAGATGAGGAGAGACAGACGTTGAATATATTTGTACAAATTGTATGAAATACAGTACATTTAATGAAGACTTTTTAATTTAGTGAGGAAAAATAAAAAAGGAAACATGCCCCTGGGCAGCTAACGATGAGAAGGGTACGAGTAGGAGAGACGAGGGAGGAGAGGACGCCTCTGAGTCCCAGAGGAAAGGAAACAAGGGAGGAGGTGAGGAGACGAGAGGGAGAGAGACTTTTTGAGAAAGGGCAGGCCTCGTTTTTTTTTTTTTTTTTTTTTTTTTCGCCTGCGTGAATTGTGTTGCATTAAGTTTGCAGAGAGTCAGCGGCTCCGGCTGTGGACGTCTCTCCTTTTTTTTTTTTGTTTTTACTTTTGGATGTGCTATAGGTCTCGGGCAATTGGTTTGTGTTGATGCGCGCACGTACACACACAAACACACGCACACACACACACACATACACATGCACGCACGCACACACATGTGATCACCTGAAAGACTTTCTTCCTGCCCACAGATTATATGCATTGTGAAAAAAGTTCCTGTATTTGTTATTTGTATGTATAAATCAGAGTACCAAAAATACGAAATAAACAAAGATGTAGAATTATTTCTTTATGTTATGCAGACTGAATGGTTGTAAAAATTTAATAATAATCACTAGTGTAAAATATGACTGCTTTTTTTGTTTCGTAATTTTTTTTTTCCCTCTTTGAAAATAATAAACTAGTTTAATCTCTGTTGACATGTTAGCACTGTGGTCGAGAGCCGTCTTTTCTGTCTCCTCCTGTGCCGTGTGATCTTTGACACATTGCACTGCCCTTCCCACCACAACCACAACCAGCAACACCCCGCCATGTCGTCTTTTTTTTTTTAAAAGTCTTTTTTTTCAAACCAGCATTCACAGGAACAGCTCGTACGGTCAGCTGAGCACAAACAGGAAGAGCAGAAATAAACAGAGCCAATGGGGGGACAAATCAAATGGCAGGGTCAAAGAGGCCACACCGTTGGCTGAAGGGGCTTTTGTCTCATCCTACCGACACATAAACACACACCCACCGACCAACACACAGCGCTACACACACACACACACACACACACACACACACACACACACACACACACACACACACACACACACACACACACACACATCAAACACCTAGCATTTATTTACCGAGGACGACTCATCAGGAAACGGCATCATTTCTCTAATTTCTAAAACTCGCCCATCAAACTCCTTCTATACACTTTGAGCAATGAGATGCAGAAACCTGATTAAATATAGATTTTTAAGCAGAAATATATACTTCTCATCCTTAAAATGAACAAAAAACCCACTTGTCTAGAACATGTCTGTGAATTAATGAACACTGTAGCTGCATGCATCTCGTCTGCTGCTTCAAAAAGAGGAACTGTGTTGTTTTTTTCGACCACTGAATGAACCACGCAGTGTCTGGAGCTTCCTCCACATTTATTATATATGATCTCATCTTTTTGTAGAGCAACCTGGAAGTTATGAGCTTGTTCGGGATTCCCAAATGCCACGGATCTTAAATAGTTCTGGGTTTTGAGACTGCAAACCAAAAAGTGACCGAAATGTAGAAGGCAGCACGTCCACATGTGACATATAACAGTGTTATTATTGTGATAGAGGAAACCTTACTACTTTACAGAGTAATGCAGTTTAAAGGGCTTTACATGTAACTGGTGTTATAATATAATAAAAAGATAAACAGTAAATAAGGTTAAAAAAACCCATAGGTGATGAAAATGTGAATAAATATGAAATCAGACTTATTAATAAATAATAAATAAAAAAATAGAAAATAAATAAGTCAAACATGGGTTCAAGGCTTCCAAAGATAAAAAGTATAATAACAAACAAAGTAAAACAGAATAAATGAAGCTTGTAAAACAAACACTGTAATGCATAAAAGGTATTATTTCCATAGAGGACCTGGCTGCCATAAATCATGACTGCTGCTGTGTTACCAGATCTAAATAAAAGATCCACAACAAATCAGAAGTGAGCACCAGTGATCGTAGTGTGACCGTGAGACTTTTTGGAAATCTTTTTCTTTGCAGCGGGTTTTTTTTTACCTGTGAAAGCCCGCTGAACATCCCAAACAAAGACACTCAGCCTTTTATCCTAATGCAGGTGCACAGATAAACTCCACTGACGGGCTGCAGGAGTAAATACCAATACGGGTATATCAAGAAAGAGGAAAAATACCCACCACGTTGTTATATTATGGTTCGATTAAGCCACAAGTTCATCAGATTGGTTTCTTTATTTCGTCTTGTTCAGTCGATCCTCTCTTACACAACTTAGTTATTTGTCCACTAGCTGTTATGTGGCCTCAAAAAAAAACAACTCCAACAGATCCCCCTACGTACCCCTTGTTGGGAACCCCATTTCCAATATGGGACTATATTTGCACAAGTGGAAGGCCAAATCCGGCAGCTGCCCCAGAAAGAAGGCCATACAGGAGTCAGGTATTTGGCGTCATTTGTTTCTGAGCCGCTGTGACCAATCGGGAGATTTGCTCCTGTGTTTTAATAGTGAGGTCAAGGGGGCATGTGGAATGAGAATGGGGATAGTATGTGTGTGTGTGTGTGTGTGTGTGTGTGTGTGTACAGAGGGATTGAGGAGTGCTTTGCCCCGGCGTGGGACCCCATGGCCTCTGGCTGACCTTTTTTTCTTTTCTCCCCCTCTGGTGTTTGGAGGTGGACGTCTGCCAAGGCCGACTGGATGTGCAGCAACTCAACTCAGGTGAGGACGAATACAGATGGACGGACGAACTCCCTGTGATCTCATCTCCTCTTTCCTCCATCATCATCGTCACAAACCACTTATTTCTGTCTCTCTCTCTCTCTCTGTCTGTCTCTCTCTCTTCCTGCGTCTGCCTCTCGTCTTTCAGGTGAGGATGATGACAGATTTGCGGGCGTAATCGGCTCTAAGGAATAGTCCATCTTCATCCAGGCAGCGCCGCTGTCACCGTCAGCAGAGGTCAGGTCAGATTTGGGGTCATCGTTTTGAAGGAATTTGGTGACTAAAATACACATTTTTTTAATCAAAATTCTGTCTAGAAATTAAACATTGTCACTTGAAAGCATTTTTATAATTTACACAAAAGGGACAAATATATGCAGTTACGTCTATGAGTATGCATGAGGATTTTCTAAATGAAAGAAATTGTTTCAACCCCACAGAGCTAAAATTATTAACCTCACACCACAGGAAGTGGAAACTTGTTTGTACAGGATGGGTTTATTGTTCCCTCACACCTTTCTTTTACGACATCTGATGTCTTGGTTTCAAGTTTTCACACACAAACACAGATAAGTGTCTAGAAATAAGTGTATTAGAAATATTTGCTTTGAAGGAGCCAGCTGTGTGTTATGGGTGAATGATTCCTCTCCAGTCCCACAGTTGAAACCCAGAATATGAAGATGTATGGTTATGTCTATAACAGTCAATGTCTGTAACCGTGTCGGGTTTGTATTGTCACACTCAAATAGCACTAATGTAGTTGCACTTCAAATGTATTTTGATATAATAAAGGCACGAATGAGCTGATGAAAAAAAAGCTTGGATAAAAATCTGTATCATGAATCAGTTTGTACATTATGTTATTTATCATTCAAAGTTGCATTGGTGTTAACTCACGGACAAGAAGAGTCCATCTGAATGAAACACATTACCAGATTTTCTCACCCCAGCGAGTATGAGCTAATCCCCGGGTCAACAGTTAGCTCTGCTAGCACTGTTACTGTTGTGAGCACTGTTAGCGACTAAGCAATCAAGCACTGCTAGCCGTTGGAGGCAAACCCGGCCCAGACTCTTCAATCTGTTTATAGCTACTTTAAAAGCAGCAAGCAACAGCATCTCTGGCGACTAATTAACATGTTAACCTTGTGTGTTTACTACGTACATAAGGAAAATAAATTGTCCAGCGCAAAGCCCCCCAAAAAAACACTTAAACGTCGTCTTCACACTCTTGTTTTTGTACTAAACTAGGCTAACTGTTTCCCCTTATTTCCTTTCTTAATGCTAAGCTACGCTAACCAGCTGCAGCTTTATGTTTAACGGACAGGTTCAAGAGTTCTCAATCTTCACATATAACTCTTAGCCAGAAACAGAATGTGTAAAGTACATTTCCTAAAAGTTCAACCTACTTTAAGCAATAGCTAATCAAAAAGCAAAAAAATGCTGCGATTAAACACAAAATATATCTACTAGAACATTAACGGTGCCATAGAGGTTACTGCAGCAGCTTCATTATATAATATTAATGTTATTATGACACATCATACTATAAATACTACATAACTGTGATAGAGATGCTATATATATATTCACAGACAACATTCAAGTCTCTTCAGGCACATATCGTCATTTAAGGCTTAATTTAAAGGCATTTTAAGTGTATTTTATCCTCCACAGTGAGCTAGCAGGGATCTTATTGGAGTCAGTGGTATCTTCAATCTCTTTCAATGTCACTTTGATACCCATGCAAGATACAATAAACTGTTTATTTAGCACCGTCAGAATATTATAGGATTACTATAGTTCTTTTTGAAAGTAAATGGCTGTTGTCGCTCTGATCCTGTTCCTTTGTTTTCCAAAGACCTGAAGCCCTAAACATGAGGGATGAGCCACCGCGGCATTGTGGGAGTTCTCTCACTTGTTCGAGACCCCCTCGCCACTTTTGAAAAGAGCAGCCTCGCGTTGCATTGTCTCCTTAACAATCGTAAATTTGAACCATAATCTCCCGTCACAACATAGCAGATAAAAGATAATTATCTCTTTTACTGAGGTGCCCTGGGGCTTCTTGGACGGCCTAGCAGACAACGTGCCTAAACCCTCATCCCACACACACACACACACACACACACAACACACACACACTCACAGACTTGCAACAGGCTTGGGAGCCTGCTGCTGCTATGATGAGAGATTTGTCAACAGATGAGTTTGAATACTCAAAGTGTTTATGTGCATTCGTGCACATGAACAATCTGCATCCAGACCTTCTCTTACGTCTCTGGATAAACTGATTCATGTCTGATTTATGCAACAATGATTCAGAAATGTCTAACGGACTACTAGGAGTAATGGAGGTAGCACAGAGTTCGCTGGGAGGTACAATGACAGAAAGTGTCAGAGGGAATGAATGACGACATGAGAGGGATTTGGGTTACACAGAAGAGGAGTATTTCAGGTAGAATGGATGTTTGCGTGAGTGGACTATGTTGTTACCAGTGGAAAAAAGGAGAACCAAATTATCCTACTCGTGCAAAAACTTGTTCTTTTCTTCAGGTTTACTCAAGCAGAAGTACAATTATCTCGAGTTAAAGAAGAAAAGATTATCCATTAAACAACTGAAATAAAAGCTTATGAGCAAAAGAGGAACTTGGCTGCACCATGTCTGCTCCACAACAGAGAGTTCAAGCTGAGTTCTTTACTCAACATAGTTGCAACAGTTAATCAGTAAAAAACAGATGATATGGTATGCAAATTTGTGATTTGTGATATTGAGCTACACAGATAAAATTGACTTGATTTGAAAAAGAATAAGGGTATTTCCCAAAATGTTAAGGTTTTCCTCGAGAGTAAACATTTGATTCCAGAGAAGAGATGATGCATCAAAGAAGATATATAAGGAAATAAAGTCACTTGGGTTAAGTGTTACCTAAAATTAAAGTTAAAGGAGCTTTAGCTTTTTTACAATAATAAGAGTATCTGGAGTTTGGTCATTTAACTTCCTTCTTCTTTCTCATCACATTCTGAAACATAATACGGGATAAAAGCAAGAGGGTGGATCGTTGTGCCGAAAGTTGACAATGAAAAACAACGAAAACACGGTAAAACCCTCCCCTTATTCCTCAGATGTCAAATGTTTTCCATCACATCCCCCTGCAGTGTATTCCTTAGTATTCTGCTGCACCCCCCACGGTTCTCAGGACATGTTCATGTTAAACAGCCTTGTCCCCTGCTTGGTCCTGTGTAACAGACAGCCGTCCCTCCCAGGCCTCGGGCGAAACTGGAACCCACCTGTCAAAAAACCTCCAGCACATTTGCATGGGCCCGCGTCCACAAACTGTCACTGGGGTTTACCCAGCGCCGCTTCACGAACGCTCAGCCAAATCACCTGAGCCGAGCAGCGACTCGACGGACGGCTGACTGGCACCTCTTAGCCGCATCACAAATCCACAGAAAAGTAGAGCAGACAGGTGTTTGTGCTCTGTTCATTTGGCTGCAGTGCCAAGGGACATGTATTAGCTACGCTGTGTTTGATGACACGATCTTGGCACCATCTGCAAAGGTGTGTTTGAAGAGAGTGCATTAAGTACCACTCCTTTTCTATCTGGGCCAAGTCATGCCTTAATCACCTTTTAATAAACTGAGTGAGAAGTTGATATCTTAAGACAGATGTTGCAGCTTTACATCTTTGCACACTTCTTTTTTAGATGAGTTTACTTTCAATCTATTCTAGTTGGAGTTTTTTTTCTGGTTTCTTCTGCGATTACATAAATAGAAAATAAGTTATTCTTTCACTATATTACAAAGGGGTTCAGACTAAAGCATCAGCTTGCCATCCATGCCAAAAATATACTGCAAGAGAGAAACATCTGCCATGTAAATATTCCTGGCATGAATAGTCACATTTAGAGATGCAGAATTTCACATCTCACTGCACACCAGATCTGTTGAAGTTATTCCTCATATCAGCATTGGATACAATATACTTTTCTGGAGTGAATTGTTTGTTTTGTATCCAGCTTATCGAGTTGTCAACACATCACAGGCTCCACAGTGGGAACCACGTGATCAGCAAATTATGTTTTGATAGAACAAACTAAATTCAATAAATTGATAGAGTTTTTGGATGAGAAAAATGAGTCAAAAGGCTGCAGAAATATTTTATCTCACACAGAAATAAGAAATAAATAGAGACGAGGTGTGCAGTCAGATATGACATCTTAGTTTAGCTTGTTAGCATGCTAACGTTGACTTATCAGCACTAAATTTACCTGTATAAGTTAATATTTTGACATGCTGGTGGTCTGTAGGATTCGACCTCTGGGGACCACAAATATTTGTATGAAATTTCATTTCAGTGTACTATGTAGTCGTTGAGAAATTTAAGTCTAGACCAGTGTGGTGGACTGACCGACCAAAAGACCGCCAACGCCATTGATAAAGCAATGTAGCTACCATGGCAAAAAATCCTAAAAAAACGTTCTTAAAATCCTGTTTGAAAAGTTTACCAACAGTTTACAAAAAAAACCTACAGTACTTGGTCAGGTTTAGGCAACTTAAGTACTTAACTAAAGTTAGACTTAAGAAAAATTGTGGTTTGGGTTAAAAAAACTTATTACGTTTGTTACGAAAATTGTAAAGTACCGAGGTCATGGAACAAAAATACGTTAAAATAGGTTAACCTTGACTTGGTTTCACAAAGACACGATCAACGGTCTCCTGGGTAAAAGTCCTGTGTTTGTTTGGCCCATCCTGGAGTTTTCGTCTTCATAGTAACTCTGATTATCTAATAATGACGTGGATGGGTTTACATTGGAGTTAGTTGTATTGACGCTTACCAAGCGGCGGTATTTGTCGAGGTTGCAAAGGGATAACATGTTGACGAAACTATGAAATAGAATCCAGGAAGACAGGTTTGAAAAACAGATCCATGACTTTGAAGGCCTATCAGATGCCAGTACAATGCACGTTGTTTGGATTATAATTGGTTAACTCTGAAAAGTTCTCACAGCGATTCATTTTACCCTTCTGCTCAACAATCACAAGGTAAACACTTGACTCGGGCCATTCCAGTGACAGACAACTCTGCATTTATCGCTGTGGCCTCTGCATCTGGACAGCTACCATGACACAGTTGTTTCATTGAAATTAATAAGTGGGCTGTATTTTTTGACACTACTGCAGGGGTAAATGAACTCTTCTCACTTTAAAAGATGTTGAATATTGGCACAGCTGAGTGCTTATTGGCAGGTTTTTATGAAAGGCCGACTCTAACTGCAACCAGTGAGTGCTTGTGTGATCATGCATGCGGCGACTGCCAACAGTTAGAGTAGCTACCCAACTAACAAAGGGACTGCTGTGTCGGTCGGCTGTCCAGAGCCCCGGGGCTGTTTACACATGCCATTGTCTCCCTTTGGGCCAATCAGACAAGCCTTACTAGGTAAATAAGCCGGCTGCAGCCAATCGCTGGCGAGCACACCGGGATCTGGGCTGGTTATCTGCAGCACCCCAGGAAGTGGGAGAAATGATGGGGGGGAAGTGACAAAACATATCAGTGCAATGTTCTATCTCCTCCCTTCTGACTATCTACCTCATATCTCATTAGAGACTTAATTTACATGGATGTCTGGGTTCCCATTGGAGGGCTGATATCTCTCACTGCTCGCTCATCGTCTGTGGCCGATGGATTTCATAGAGAGCCTCAAGCATCGCTGATAATAAATCAACTCTTTGGAGAAGTGTGAACGTCTCAAGATTTGTCCAGATTTTGCAGAAGCACTCACCAACACTATGAAATGTTTAGTTGCTGGACTGTTTTTGTTCCTGTATAATATACCCAACATGCCAGGCTCACATTTGCATAAAGTGTTTACATGTGTTGTTGGGAATTTCCAACATTTGGTTGATAAATGAGATACATGGAGTCCCGTCATGGACATGACTATCACAAATCAGCAGATAAAGATTTATGCACTTACTCGTTTTAAGATGTCCAGATATCGAATGCAACCTAAACCACATTAATGAAGTCAACTTTGGACCACCAGTTTCGTCTTCAGGTAGTGCTTGCAGCAGAGTTATGTTCATCAGAAGATGATAATACTGAGAGGCGACGCCAAATCTGCATAAAGTACACAAAATGTGCTTGATTAAAAGTTGCAGAACTTGCAGCTGCAGATCCCCACACTGAGGCAATCCGAGGCCTCTTGCACAACCAGCCCCAATAGTGTGATGATCAACCAGGTTTTTCTTTGTAGGGCTGAATGCTTTACAAGAACAGTCCGAAACTGTCCCCTCTGGTTCTTTTTGCCCCGCTCTGCTCCCACAGCCGCCCCACCTCCCTCTGTGAGCCCTGGGAGTGTTTGTACTGGAGGCAGCCAGCGGAGACGGCGGGTGTTTTCACAGCAAAATCTCCTTCCTGAGGTAATGCTGGCCTGGGTTGACCAGTGCGGCGCGTACAGACGGGCAGCGGCTCTGGCGAGAGGTCACGGATGGTCTGTGATCACATCGCCATGGAGTCCTGCAGTTTAATGTTTAGCGGGCGATATTAGCGCTATGACATGATTTCACAAGCACTGCAGTTCACATGCTTTTGATTTCTGGGAGACTTACTGCCTGCCTGTAAAAACAAGGCCCGCAACATGACAGGGAAAGTTTACAAAACGCCATATCATGCAAAAAAAATATGACAGTAATGGCATTAACAAAACCATTACGAAAGTTAGGTCAAATATCTTTATGCTCATTATTTTTCTTTCTAGTCACATTTAATTTTAGGGAATTAAAAACAGATGAATTATGTTACTGCTGACAATTCTTAAAATGACTCATCTGCCAACATGAAAAGATCTTGACAAAGTAATTTATGGATAAATAGTTGAACAGATTGCTTGCCCTCCCAGTGCGTATTGTTGCCTGAAGCAGCCCGAAATATTTCAGTCAGTGCCTGTCCTACCTTCAGCTCTGGCAGACTGAACCAGTCATGTCAGCACATACGCTTATGGTTTAAAAAAAGAAGAAAAAGAACAGATCACTGCGCTCAGGAGCAAATTCTATAGTACAAGACAAAAGAGTAGTAAAAATAGAAGATTCTGCACCTTTAGCCTCAATGCCAAAAAAAATAGCTTTCACTCACATGAGGAATTCAACACAGTTGTCTTTCCAAAGATCCAGATATATACGAAATCCGAGAAATATAAAATACCAAAAGATTTGAACTGGAGTATCCTCCGATGCAGCCTAAAATGCTGGATCTTGTATTAGCTAGTATACCAGTCTATGACCGCTCTGATTTCACTTCATCATATGATTTATCAGATCATTTATGCTTCACAGGAACAACAACAACACGTGTCACCCACTACCAGATCGTGTAAAAAACATCAACATTGACTTCTCGTTTCACACGGGGAACAAACTGTGGTCTCCTGGCTGAACATCCTTGTTAAAGATTACGTGAATAACTTATGAAAAAATGTGTGCGATATCTCAGTAACAATCTGCATTGTTACTTATTCCTAGATTTATCTAGTTTTTAACTTTTAACAATGATAGCAACCATATAATATATATTAATAATACTAAATTGTTTTCAACGAACTGGTATCGGATCGGTAGTAGGTATCAGCCGATACACAAAATACAGTATCAGGGAGGAAAATGGTATTGGAACATCTCTAATTTGAAAAATACAAAATAGTTGAAGGGATGAAGCTAGCATTAGGAGAGATGTATTGCACCAACACTGTAAAACTGCTTAAAAACTTCAATACACTATCTATAACTTTATGCTAATATGACACCACATTAAAACCTATAGAGTGTAAGAAACGTATGCATTCAACAGAGTTTTTGACAATATAGTGTTTGACAAGGTTTTAGTTGCACTAGAAACTATGACTATGACCCAGGGAAAAAGTTCCTAAATTCTTTAAAAGGTTCCCGAAAACATGTTTTTAGTTTAGAATGACCATTTTAAAAAGGGAAATAAAATTCAAGACTATGTTTTGGACATTACTGGATTATTTCTGAAACCAAATCAATGATTAATAGGATGCTTTGACATGCATGTATGCTACCAAGCTGTCCAAGCTTCTGCAGGCATTACACTTCAAAATGAACCATGCAGAACACATTGGCTGAAGCTTCGGCCTCACGTTAAACAGAGCAGTCTGAAGAGACTGGGACAGTAGACGAACTTGAGGAAGGATGGATCGGGCCGAGGCGGGAGTGTGCGTTCACTGTGGCCTCTAATTTACTTAAGTGCAGTCTAAACGGCGGGGAAGAGATAAGAATGCTGCTAATAGACCTTGACCTCTAGTGACAGTCGCACAAAGCAGGCAGACAAAGAAACCACCGGGACTTCTTTTTGACGATCTACTGCCTCAAATGTATCTCCTCAAGATTAAACTGAGAGCTGGAAACACGAGCTGTCCTCTGGATTAATAAAGACAGTCTTTAAAGTCATCCGTAATTTTGATTTGTGTGTTACTCGAGGCCCTCGGGTTCGGGTGTCTTTGATGATTCACCTGAGCAACAGTGGCGTTGTTTACTGAGCTTGGAGAAATTCTTCCATCGGGGCCTTTACTCTCGACAATATAACGGTGGGTGTGGTTTCTACTGTAGTAGACAGATAAACAGTTCATCTCGCCTCTGCACCGGGGAAGGCTCTGGAGCGCTGCACTTAATGGTGCCTGCGCAAGCAATTTTTAAGCTGCAGAATAAGCAAAGTGAAGCCACACAAAGACAGACACACACACACACACACACACACACACACACACATAGAAATATGCTTAACCCCAGCGAGGGAAACCAATCTGTCCAAAAAAAAAGAAGAAGAAGAAAAACGAAGGCATTGCAGAGCAGCATCGCAGTGTGGGGTTGCGTAAGGGAAGAGCAGAAGAAAAGCGGGAATGCGACGCTGTCAACACCCGGACCAAACGAGTCGGAGTTTGTTTATCTGAACGCCTCCCGATCACAAGCCGTGAACCAGGAAGCAGCAGGTGCCTCGCTCCAACGGCAGGCCGAGCATTGTTGACAGTGGATAAACAGGTTGGGGTTGGGATGGGGTATAGTTTGAGAGACAGAGGAATGGGGTGAGTGAGGGTTGGTGTTTTCCCCTAAACATTGGAGGAGGAATTAGCCCTGACTAGTTCAGTGTAAAATTTGAAAGTGTAAGCTGTTTGTTGTTTTTTTGTCCCCCCCCCAGTTGGCGTTTATTAGTGTTGTCTTATTGCGGCTCTGCTGAACAAGCCTGGCCCATGTTAGTCGCCTGGCAGGGGCGACAGTGGGATAAAAAAAAAAAATCCAGTGAGGGGAGATGGCTGGCGCTGGGGGGGAAGGAGAGTTTCCATTGTGCTTCCATTGTAGCTCTGTCACTCTCTGCTGCCCTGGCTCGCTGTCCCCTTTAAGCAACCCGTCCATGTCAGCAGAAATGAGCTTTTTTTCCCCCTCCTCGCTCATCCCTTCGCTTTTCTTTTCTTCCTCTGCTATTCACTCGGCTGTTTCTTCAAATGTCTCAAAAAGCCCGATCACACGGTCTTAGCACATTAACACATCTGCGGCTTAACCTTGAGAGCTGGCCTATTGTCGCCAAAGCGCCGAGAGCAGTGGGACAAACAAAAGTTTGGATTGTCGAATGCATACATGGGTTCATTTTGGAACAATGTTGCTGTAAACCAAATGAAAAAAAGTTGTTTCATACAAAACTTTGGCTCAACAGTGGGGGTATTGTTTCACGTCATGTTTCATCAGTGCAGAATGCTGCGGATCGTCGTGGTGGTTTCTCCTGTTCTTACTCATGGTGCCAGATGGAGGGGGGAGGCTTGCCTCGGGGCAGGTGAGCAAAAGGGGAGATGGAGGTGGGGTTAAGATGAAGAGGAGGACTCGGGTGACCAGTTTTACCTAGGACTGACTCGAGCCCGTCCGAACATGCAAGAGAAAGATCAGCCTGAGGGGAGGAAAGAGAAAGAGAGGGAAGAGAAGGGCAGCAAGTGAGTCTTCAGAAAAGGAAAACACCGCTCATCACTTCTCATCAATCTTCTGCGTTTTGGCCTCAATCTATTTTTTTTCTTCTCCTCCCTTGCTTGCCTTTACTGTATCCATCTCCATCACTCCTTCACTTTGCTTCCTCCTGCCAAAAGTAGGGCTTTTCCCTCACAACAATGTTTCATGTTTTTAAATTCCAGGGAGATGAAAATGTTCCTGTAATTGTTGGCCCATGGGAAAGAAAAAGAAAAACTCCCACATACTAAGAGAAGTTGGATAAATAAGAGTTCGGACAAGCCAGACGCTTTTAAAAGCATTTCTTTTTTCCTGGCTTCGTCTGGCCGCGATGGCAGGTTGTTTGTTATGGATGTATTTTTCACACTTGGCAATTAATCAGGTGTGAAAGTTGAGTGGCCTGACACTATCAATCAATGGAATCTAATTCTGATGAACCTGAATTAATGTGGCCTTTTCTGTGGACAAGAACATTTTCTTTAAATCCTTCCTGAGTCAAGTACCAAGTAAAGACTGACCAGTCCAGATTCATGCCCCAAGTCCAGACTGACAAGACCCGAGTCAAGCCCCAAGTCCAGACTGACAAGACCCGAGTCAAATCAGGCAAGACCTGAGTCAGGTCCCATGTCAAGACTGACAAGACCTGAAACAAGACCCAAGTCGAGACTGACAAGACCCAAGTCAAGACCCAGGTAAAGATTCTGAAGACCTGAGTCAAGTCCCAAGTCAAGACTGACAAGACTTGAGACAAGCCCCAAGTCAAATCAGGCAAGACCTGAGTCAAGTCCCATGTCAAGACTGACAAGACCAGAAACAGGACCCAAGTCAAGACCCAGGTAAAGACTCAGAAGACCCGAGTCAAGTCCCAGGTCAAGACTGACAAGACCTGAGACAAGCCCCAAGTTAAGACTAACAGGACCCAAGTCAAGCACCAAGTCAAGACTGACAAGACTGTCGTCAGACAGACAACACCTGAGTCAAGCTAGTCACATAGCAGACTTAATACAAACAGTACAGCAAAACTATCTCACGCACACTTTTGCTAACTGTATTCATGAGGTATGTCTTCCTTGTGTTCTTTGCATGCAGTTTGTCAGGCAGGCAGAGAAAAATCTGAACTCTCCTTCACCCGGACGTTGAAGCCTCGCAGCAAGTACCCTCCTGCTGAAGGGTGAGAAGGGGTAGAAGGGTTGGGATATTTATGAGTTATTAACACATGTCATACTATAGCAGGAATTCTCTCTCTGAGAAACCCTGGCAGTCCTGTCTTTGTTTCACTTTATTTCCCAAACCTCTGCTCCTCCTCTTCTCCGGTTTGTTCCTGTAAAGCAGGTTGAGTCACAGTTTAACTGAACGCTGTCAAAGGTTATGGTAATTACAGTGGTAGCTGAAACTCTGGTAGACATCTCTACCTTTTCCTGTAGTTTCTGATCACATCCCTTACCCATTTCGTTCCTCCTTCATTTAAAACATGAAACAGAGTTGCACTGTAACAAGGTTATTGTGTTTACCATAGAGAATGTCCCTATTCACTCTGTACTGTAAATACCAATATATTCCTAATTTGTGTGTGATTTTTTGGTAAAGTCTTGGTAAAGAATTATACATTTATGGTTTAATCATGTTTGAGGCTCTTATGCTGCCGTTCTAGTGTTCATGCACGTCTGAATTTGTCTTGACAAAACCAAAAAGTTCCAGCATCCCCTTCACGCCACCTGTACCGCCCTCAGGTCAACGGCAGTTGCTAACTTGTGCTTTTCTGCCGAAGCATTACTCAATCTTGGCCTAATGAGTAACTTTCTCTCTCTCTCTCACTCTCACTCTCTCTCTCTCACTCTCACTCTCTCTGAAAGTACAGTTGAAAGCAGAGCATGATGGGTTGCTGACATGGTGACAGGTGGACAAGACCACAATAAGATGTTTTTTGGGGGGGTTTAAGTTGGAGGTAAAAACATTTTTAAGATTCCTAAAACTTCATGTTTGTTTTCTATTTTAATCAGAATGTAATCACTTTTTTTCTTATGTTTCTTAAGTTATGTTTTAAAGCTGTAATGTGGAAGATGGATTGTGTTCATATTCTCTTTGACATTGTTTGACTTATATTGTATTTGTTCTCTCACTCATTATGTTATGTCTTCTTGTTTTTGTCTGGAGTGTCAAATCCCACGATTTTGAAAAATAAATGTAATTTGTACCCTTTACGTCTACATACTTATTTCCATAGATTAATGCTGTTGCCAGTTTTAAACCGTTAACCCACAAACACCGCTTGTAAAACAAACTACGGTTCCTATGACCGTAAGGGGAACGATAACGACCTCTCAAATCAATGTCAGCGCCTGTTTTGATTTAATTAGCGGCCTCAGAACAGGTTCTCTGTGTGAGTGCATCCACTTAGAGGCCCCTCATTGGATTGTCACGTTCACAATGGAAAGACTTGAAGCGTCAATTCCAGTAATCCTATATCTGCACTTGCTGGCCTGTCCCTCGAGGGCGATGCGATGCAGCGCTCTCTCCGTGTGCGCATGTTTTTTTTCATTCATTCGTCATAAAAAACATATTTGTCGCATTTAAATTTGCCCCACAAGAGCGAGCAAGCGTGCATGGCGGTCAGATTGATTGAGCGGTGAATTGTGAGTCCCCTGGGTGCCTTTTTTTTGGAGCGGCTTGTTGTTTCTGTTTTGTGGCTTCACAATGGGCCTGTGTGTATCAGGGTGGGATTTGTATGCGTGTGTGGGTGGGAAGTGGGGGAGTTTCTGAATGTACATGTGTGTGTGTGTGTGTGTGTGTGTGTGTGTGTGTGTGTGTGTGTGTGTGTGTGTGTGTGTGTGTGTGTGTGTGTTTTTGCGTGAGTGGCGAGGGGTTGGAATGAGAGCGTAGCGTGCTTTAGACTTGCCAAGCTCTTGAGCAACATGGAATTGGAATACCTCTGCTTCGGGTAATTCCAGTCTCAAAGAGGAGCAGCACTGAGATGATGTAGCAAGTCCTTTATTTATTTAACCATCTTGCCTCACAAAGACTTGATGACAGGAACGTCTCTGTACATGCTGTTGACATTGTCGTAGATTCCTGACGCATGAATTTCCTTCGAAGTAGTATGAACTCATCGGTTGGCTAATTATTTTTAGCCCAAACTTGAGCAGATGACTTTCCATTAGCAAAAAGTGGGAGGGCTTGATTCTTGTCAATGAAACATCTCCAGGTCCACCAGTCCTCTTCCTCCTCTTCTCTCCACTTGACCAGCCCTGCGTGACCACCAGGTCCAGGCCTTGGAGGGGTTGAGGTTGGCCCAGGATGAAGGCTGTGATTGTTGCAGGGTGGGACGGGTCTCCTCCACAGCACCTGGCCATCTGGACATTACATCCCCCAGAGCCGTAATGGATGCCCCCTCCCAACCCCACCTTCCTCCTCTAACTCCTGGCTGAAGACCCATAACGGACGCCCTCGCCGGCCCCTCAGGGGAGCCCCAGCGGGACTTCAGTTTTGGGAGGTTGTGCGACTGGATAATGGGCTTCATTTAGAGCTCCATTCATGGAGAGGCTGCAGCTTGCTCCGAGTGAGCTGTGAACTGCCGTGGAGGGGTCACCGGGGGTCACGCTAAAGGTTCACACAGCCCTGACCACCGGCCGGGAGTTAAAACATGATCGCTGCTGCAGACTCAAACCATGAAGTGCCTTCTGCCACTGTGGAGGAGGCAGGTGTAAAGGGGAGGGGCTAGTGGTGCAGGTGTGTGGGCCTGATTCAGGTTACCTATAGCAACTTGTCTATTTCCAAACCTGAGCGAACATGATTAAATCTGAGGGCCACTGCGTTGATCCGAACAAGATAAAAGAAAGTGCCCTGTCATGACCTTTTTTCTGTCAAACAAGGAAAAGACAGGAACAGGTGGGAAAGCTAAAGACAGGTGTGTGTGTGTGTGTGTGTGTGTGTGTGTGTGTGTGTGTGTGTGTGTGTGTGTGTGTGTGTTCCTGTGCTGGAGAGGGAAGGGACGCGTTACTGCATGAAGGAATGTAACTGTTCATTAACAGAGGAGGAGGCATTGGTTGATTTCGCTGCAGGGCTGCTCGCAACATTAACATTCTTGATTTTACATTTACATTTTTTTTAAAAGCTCGAGGTCACAAACGAAATGCACGCAAGCATACGAACACACACACACACACACACACACACACACACACACACACACGACACACACACACACACACACACACACACACACACACTGGTCCGCTAGTACCTGAGCACACATGTTTGCAGAGTAAGTGAAAGGTGAGTCACACTTGCTATAATTCACAGTTGAGAGGAAGTGCATGAGGACAGCTTTTTGCAATCACACATTTTTTTTACCTTGTTCATTCCGTATTCTGATGCAATTATTTTAAGCTCATATTTTAGTCATTAAACTGTGGAGTTTTACTTTGAAAAGATGAAAATCAGACACTCACATACTCCTCGCATTCCTCAAGTGGTGTAACAGATGAGGCAAGATTTGACATGAAAAGCAACGAGTAACAGTTTTGTCTTGCAGACACAGCTAACTTATTTAAGAGTTTTTGAGCTGCTCTTTTCCTTGTAAGTCTCCTCCGTCGCCGCTGGGAAAAGGGAGGGAGGAGGGGGTAAAGAGTTCGAGAGCAGCTCTCCATCCCCCTAAGGCGACATCTCTTCACCTCACCTGTTTTTCAGTGTGTGATTGGATAAGTGAGACAGAGATATTCCAATTAGCCGGAGCAGCTACATCGCAGTGCGCTGCTCTGGAGTCACGCTGACAGGGCGGCAGCTGGATGGAGGACTTCTGCTTTATTTATTGGGGCCCTCGGTTGGGTGATGCAGTTGAAAGTTGAGGTGATGTGCTATTCGGTGATATGTGACACAACGTCATGAGGCAAACCTTATAGGTGGTGACATGATGTTGAATTGAATGCCTTTATTTGTATTATATTATTATTATCTAGGGTTTTGGGCAGCATTGAAAGTCTGTGACAATCACAGAGCACATGAAAATCCACTTTTTTATTGTTTTGTATTGGTGCAATTAGAATATGAAATAACACAAAAAGACATTGAGAAAAGGCAAAGTGCAACAGATGCATGAAATGATAACTCAAAAATTGTCCAAGAGCCAGTCTAATAATCCTGCTAGCCCTGCCAGCTAGAGTGACAGCTTCAATTTACACCTTTCATATGTAATGCAGAGTTTCTCTTTAATTAGTTTAAGGCAGTTTCACAAGCCAGCATTTAGTACATTTTAATTAAACTCTGTTGGTGTCGACCAAAACAACCAGTTTGAGAGGTTTCCCTCTGTCCTTCCCTTACGTACTCAATGAGGTGAACCCGAGTGTGGTTTCACCGCATTGAGTACCTAATGGTGTACCACAAAAATGGTGACGTTTATAAAGTCATTCATGATGAAAAAGATGTGCACGGTTTATTAGTGCCAAGTCAAAGTGAAACAACGTAGACAGCAATATTTCAAAGTCTGCCATTCCCTGCATGGAAGTGGCAGTGTTCGAACTGACAAACACTTTTTTTTTATTTTGGTCACCTTTAATTTGAACCAACAAATATATATATATATATATGTATAAATTTCATATGTGTAAATTTCGCAAACGCCCTAAATGTCTTATTCTTAGGACAACTCTACCTCCTGCCACTTGCAGACATTAGGAGATAAATAATAGTTGAATACGTACGAAATCGGTACACGATACAGCTGATGGCCTGAAGAAATTCACTGTATTTTAAAATATGCAAAAACATTTTGTGTTAAAAAATGTTTCATTAATGTCATGAAATAAACATATAATCGCTATTATAATGCATTATAATGTGATTAGAAGTAACTTTTAATGGTCATTGTTTACTTTAAGTAAAGTGAAAACTTTGTGCATTACACAAAGTATGTATTTAAACAATGGCAATTATTATATAATATGATACTTTAAACCATTCAATTATTAAGTATTGTGATATTTGACCTAATAAGTCATTATAAAATTCTTTTTAACATGTTTTGATTGTCGTTACAACGCATTTTTAATAATTATGAGTGCTTATAACTATTAGTATACAGAGCTATAAGCAGAATATGAAGCATTATAGAAGTGTGTGTCATAGAAAGTACTACCAAGTTTATTTTTGAATGCACTTGTCTTAAGCTAAATGAAAGCTAACGAGCTAATCCGTTTCATAAAACTAACCAAAAACGAGAAAAGTGGCTCAGTTAGAATCTCCTTTTGCAGAGCTGTAGAAAAACCATTAGACGTCTTCCCTCCCAACAGTGTAGTTAGACATGTTGGCATGTTTTAAAAACTCCCAGCGCGTGCTTTGATAACCCCCCCCCTTCCAAACACATTTCGTCGACCTTTTCTGGGGCAAGGTGACGCTATCAGCACCAGGGATCTTATCAGCTGTGTAATGTGTCATAAGTGGTAATGTAACTGAGGTGTGTGTCTGTCTATGTGTGTGTGTGTGTGTGTGTGTGTTGGGTGGATGTGCTGATAGGTGTGATAAATGTGCCGATGTGTCAGTCATTTCTGATATGCCCGGTAGCCTAGAAGGGGGGGGGGGAGGGTAAGAGGGGGGAGGAGGAGATTGGCCATGTTTGATAAATATGGGAGAGATTCCATCTGCAAACAAGTGAAACGTTAGATTTGTGATTAGGCCTCCATGTCTGAAGGCTGCTCTTGCTTTGGAGGACTGAGATTCACGATTCCTGCTCGGTGACGGCTCCGTAGAGTAGCAGAGATAGCGACGGGAACGGGACGTTTGTAACCGGTGTTAGAGAGGAAGATCTGCTCGATAAATGAATAAACTACAACCATGTGAGAGCAGCGGTGTCCTCCTCACACTCCCTGTTTCTTATGTGTGTGTGTGTGTGTGTGTGTGTGTGTGTGTAGGGGGGGGTTGCATGTGGAATGTTTCTCTACCTGCATCGACAGGTTGCTCAGCTCTTCTTCTTTACCTGTCAGACCCGCAGGGCCAGGTCAGAGCTCGGTTTATGTGACTGTGTGTATGTGTGTGTGTGTGTGTGTGTGTGTGGGGGTGGGTGAGTTTCAGGAGGGGGGGAGGGGGGGGAGGGGTCTTCATGTTTACTGTATATACACGGCTCAAAGCATGCTTGTTATTGTGGGAATGTGTCCGTTACCTAGTGCGTGGGAACGACTATTTTTCAGTTACTCAAAGCTGTTATTGAGCAACACGCGTTCCTGATTACTTTTACTCTCAAGTATGTTGCGTTAGCTGCTAAAACTAGCGCTCCTCTCAACATCAGCTTGGTTCCAGGTCTCTAAAACTGTCAGCTATTCCATTTTTATATAGTAAACAGTTGTTGCCTCTTCAGAAAAACAACAGTCACTGGAATGTAAGTTGGGCTAATGTCTAAAGTGATAGAGTAGCTGAACTGAATGAAACAATTGAATAAATGCAACTTAAACATGGAAATGATAACAGAAGTTGTGTTTTTTCGTTCAATTAGTTAATATATTGACATATCGATATCATGATATGAGAATAAAACAGAAAATAATATGTTGCACCGATTAAAACACACGTTTTATGTATTTAATCTGCAAATGTTTGTGTCAAAAAGGCAATAAGGACACTTCAAATGTGTGCCATCACTTGTTTAATAGGCAAACTGCCGTCATATATACAATAAAATATCCTTTAAACTCGCTAACGATAATTCTGCCTCATTGTTGACTGGATATATAGCATCAGAGCTGCTTGAGTCCCAAAGTCAGTGAAACATAAATCTTCCAACGAAAGAAAATCACCAATGTCAGAGTGAATAATTAAGCAAAATGCTATGAGAGTTGTTTGGTTTCCTGGCTGCAAACAATAAGAGGGAACTGACTCACCCTGATTTTTTTTTTTAAAAATGCAGAAGATGACCACCAGTTTGACTGAAATGCAGCAAACAAACAGCGAAACAGTTCCTTCTCGGGGTGAAATGAATGCTGTCGGCTTTGAAAACAAGTAACAGGTAGAGAGTGAAGTGGTGGAAGGGCAGAAATTAGCTTTTCTATTTCTGTTTGAGCCGCCCTGCGTTTTTGGAGTGTTTCTCTTTCAGGGATAGTGTGTCGCTCGCTCTATGGAGGGCCTTGTTCCTGGGCATGTATTGTTTTACCGGATCGCCCATTGTGCTCTCAGACAGAGTAGGGAGGGAGGGTGGGGGGGGGGGGGGGGGGGAGGAAGGGGGTGGCCCGGTGCCAGTCGTGGCTACACCGGCTGCCAGCCTACCACCAGGACACACACACACACACACACACACACACACACACACACAAAGCACACACACACAAAGCGGAATCGAGAAGCCCTGGATGCGAATGCCGGGCCATGGATGGATCAGAACCACTCAGGCCCAACCAGGGCTCTGTTACACAGGCATGCAAAGACACACACACACACACACACACACACACACACACACACACACACACACACACACACACACACACACACACACACACACACACACACACACACACACACACACACACACACACACACACACACACACACACACACACACAAAGCAGCAGTGAGGATTGAGTTGCTGAAGTAACTGTAAGCAGACAGTCACTCACACTCGTAAGTAGAAATATAGTTTACACACACAAGACGGACAAACAGGGATGTAAATATTATAAATCAAGCTAATGCTCCTTTACCCTCATTGGTTGGACCAAATTAATATTATTATTACATCTATATCACTAATTATGTTGTTCTTGTTGCCATGGTTGCTTTTGTGTTCTCATAGTTAATATTGTGATGAAGCTCCCAGATACAGAAACATCCCTTTAATCAAGCAATTATGTCACAATTTTCAACCCCATCTCTTATACAATTGCTTTCCTACTCAACTAAACTGCACTCTCAAATATATTTCCAGGGATACGTAAATGTGTTTAACATTGTTAATTGATATAAAACAAAGCAAAAAAAGCTACAAAAGTACTCTGTTAGTTTAAGTAACAAAACATCATGGTTTGGCTTAAAGTGACTAATAAAAGAAAACTAAAATGCAACAAAAAAAAAAAAAAATAATTCAAACCGGATTAAAACATAAGTCTGTTTTTAGACCCATCCACCACCCAAACATCCTCCCTACGCAGACTTCTGCAGATTCACTTAAAAGTTAAATGATATATGTTGTTATAAGCAAAGTCGTCCACGGCACAATACTTTTAACCTGAAGCGTAAATCACAATGCAGATTTGATTTATGGAATTTTAATTTTTAGGCGACAGGGCTGCAATATTCAGTATTGCATTTGTTTGGTTGACTGAGTTGGTTTGCTTTGGCGAAGTGTTATGATCTCATGAAGCAAAAAAAGAAGAATAACACAAGAACCACAGATTTTCCAGATAAAAAATACGAATTCTAAAGAGTATGTGATATATATGCAAGAATAACAAGAACATATTCAGGTACTTTTTATCTTAAGATTTTATTTTAGCAATAGTGGTCGTCCTGTATTTTCGACCAATTCTATTCTGGAACTGGCTTTTATTAAATCGATCCTGGAATGAGGCCATTTCCAGTACTTCTGTCGGTTAGCATTCTTCTGTGGAAACTGTTAATGATTTCACTCACACTGCTATAAATATCCCTGAGCTCATAGTTGCTGGGGCTAAGTTTGGACTGTGGTTAGCAAAAGCAGCTTTTTCAATGACACCTTTCATTGGGTGTAGCACATCTCTACCAATGACAGAGACTTCAGAGTCGGAGAGGGAAGACAGTTAAAGGAAGTCTTCACAAAGAAGCAGCCAACAGATCAGTCATTATGACTGATATATCAAACAACCAGCTCTAGTCAAATGTTTGTTGGGAGTAAATATGTTTTAATGGACTGTGGTTAATTTATTCAATGATAGAGTACAACATTCTAGCATGGCACCCTTTTATAAAGCAGTTATCTGTTGGATTAAATTGCAGAATTAATGGTTAAAGAGGCAATAGATGTGTTTTTTCTTTTTCTTTATGAAGTGTGATGTTGATTTCATAATGTAATGGTTATAGAATAAGGACACTATGGGTGTTCTGATTGGCTCCCAACAAGCTTAACTTTCACTTTCCATGTTTTTCTGGGGAAATTTACTGGTGAAAATAAAGGCTACATTTTAGCAAATCAAATAGGATTTTTCAATTGATAAATTACATTTCTTAACAATTTATTAGAATGACAACATTGATGGATTAGTGTAAGAACCATTTATTACTGACTGAAAACATTTTTAATTACACATGATTTACTGACTTCAATGTTATTAACCAATAACTCTTGATTCAAATTTGTAAATTCAGACTTAATTGCTTATTAGAGTGAGTAATCAACAAACTAGTTCTAAACATTTCAAAAAGGGGCAAATTATTAGAAAGTGGTACCAATTTCAGTAGATCAATACAATTCTTTGTTTAGAAGACTGACAAGAATTGCAAAGTTTAACTTTTTTTAATATTATACATTGAATAATGGAAATAAATTAATAATAATGTGTGAATATAGACACACAATCTAAACTATAGGCATAAACTCTTAGTACATACATATCCAAATATTATGTATAAAAGTGATTACACAAATACACAAGCTTTGAGACACGGAAGGCATCCAAGAAGAAGAAATCCACCGAAAAACCGTAATACTGTTATAATTTGATCGACTCTCACAAGAAAAATGATAGACTGTGTGTCTGACTGTGTCTGGGAGGTCTGACTCATCCAGTAACACTTGCCAGGATATATTAGAAGAAATAAAGATGTAATGATAGTTCTCCTGTGATTGTTAAATATCCAGACTTGGAAACGCTCCAAAAGGGAATTGCTTCCTCTGACAAATTATTGTTGAATTACAGGCAGCAATCCGTCTGCCTGATTTTTTTTTTATCCCAAATGACTTTGATTTGGTCATTTCGTCTTTAAGATGATTGTCTCATGGTAATGCCATCCTCTACAACAACAAAAAGTGACAATTGAAACTCTGAAAGTATCCTGTGTATTCTCACCCATCCCTTCATGACGTTTGCTTTATTTTTTGCTCTCTGTTCTCAGCCACAAAGTTTGAGTTCACATCTTTTACAGTCTCTTTTTAGCAAGCTAGCTATAACTGTGCTATTACTAGGAACTGTAGCTAAGGTCGCCACTCCCCAATGTTGTTCATAGGTTAGTCTAAAAGACAAAACAGACAGATGGATTTCCAGTCAATTGTAACACATGATTTGAGAAATGCATTTTTCTGTCTTGCTGGAGGCTTGCAGATTCCCCCTGTTTACAGTATTTGTGCTAAGCTAGGCTAAGGACATCTCAACTGTCATTTGTAAAGACAGCAAATAAATAACATTTTAAACACTTTAGACTAGTCTAGATCAGGAAATGTACAACTAAATGACTGAATCTATGAAGTGTAAATTAAGGTGCTTCATTACTTAAAAGCTGCTTTCATAATGTCATCAAAATAACTAGCATAAAAGCATTGTCATTTTTTTTGGCGGAACAAGGTAAATCTTTCTTGGCTTTCTCACTGTGATCAAGGCATTAACCAATCACATTGTGCGGAACGGACCTATTCAAAACGTAAACTATAGTGTTCAACAACACGGAGGCTCTGTGGTCCAAGCAAAACTTCAAACTTTATTACTCCTTTTAATCTTGACAAAGGCAGTGCAGACCAGATCCACTCCTTTCACAGTAAAAGCCCTAACCATACACTGTAACTGTTTACCAGAAGGAATTCAAATTCACTTTTGTGTCCTTTATTCGTTAAGCCTAAAAGGCTTTAAGGCAGAATTCATGTAATACCAAGACCTTATGATCAGGACTACACTTGTATTTTCAGTCCCACATTGACATGAGAATATGAGTCTAGAAGACACCAAAGTGTCTCGTCTGCTTCATCTGCCATTTTCCAAGTACTCAACGCTATTTTAATTTAGACCTAGATCAAAAAGAAATATCTTAGATCAAGATTTATAATCCAATTACATCTCTCATATTTGATTTCATATGGCTTATATTAAATACCATTAATCTTTCAGAACACAACCACAGCAAGGTATGGGGAGTGCCTTGGCTCTATTGGCATTAGGAGCAAACAGTCAGAACACATCTACACCTTCAGGGCTCCGCTAAGTTACACAGTTAGAGCTCATGTTGTTGTGATCATGATATTGCAACAGCTTACAATTTCAGCTGTATTGCCCCTTTGCATGTAGCATATGCAATTACACTGATTATTTCCCACGTCTTTATGCCTCTCTTTGAATGTTTTCGCTGAAGAAATCTGTTGAGTAATGCCTCTGAACAGAGTGTACGCTTTTCTGAACGGGACAATAAACATGTGAAACGCTTGCACAATAACGGACGACTAAATCCATGCTTGGGGGCAATGAGGAGGTGCGAGGAGCTTGGCAGTCTCCTCTTATGTCTCATCTTTCTCTCTTCTGCCTTCACCCCCTCTTCTCTCTTCTTACTATGGCTGCTAGATGAGCCTGAACTGTGAACAAAAACCCCGTTGTGTGGGAGAGGCGGAGGGCGATGTTGAAAAGTATGCAATTTAGTCCATTGCATGCGTTGTTTTGTGTTTCATTGTGTAAATGATATCATGTCTGGAGAGGACTCCCACTTCATTCATGTTGTTGGCGGTTTTCTAGGATCATCCTGTTCTATCTGCTGATACTTATCAAAAACCCCATGTTAGCATGCCAAGATCAATCGTCCAACACCTGATATGATCAAGATATTTTTTGTCTTTTTGGCATTCTGCCGAGCACATGCGCTAAAGTAGAAGCTTGCAAGGCATTTCCAAATGTTGCTCATCACATGTGCCCAGTGAGCAACTTTCATTGGAATGAAGTAGTTTTGTTGCTTAAACCTAACTGAGTTTCCTGTGAAGAAGGACGTTTATTTTGAAAAGACTGTATGCATGTAACAAGGGGAAATTGACCCGTGTGGCTGACTTTCGTAGGAAAATGCAAAAAAAATAACTTTTTCGTAAGTCATCAGAGTTCAGCACCCAATGGAGGCATGGGAATGCAGCTTTTGCCACCAAAACTCACACCTCGCAGCATATATTGTCTATTACAAACATATTTTTCCAGCTAGGATGCTAGTTGTATTAGCTAGTGTTGGTTCTTTGAGACAAAACAGGACTTTTAAGCTGAATTTGTCAGTAAATAGCTCTAATGCACAAACTAACTCTGTTAAACCACCAATGTATTTCTGCATTTTACTCGCATAAGCTACTAAGAACTTTTGTTAAAGCTAAGCTAGCTTTTTACCAATGCTTTTTTTTTTAAAATTCTCATTTAATTCCTGGTAAACATTCCCCAAACTGTCATTCTATTCCCTCCCCCTGGGTAAAATAAACTACTTTCACTTGTTCATTATCCAACTTAAGTGGTTGAATTAGAGCACGCCTGCAAACACACAAACACACAAACACACACACACGTGCATGAATCCTGGCAGTCGGCCAGCGATGCCAGAATGGCTAATTACAGGTGTGGATGTTTAAGTGATTGGTGCGTGTCTGTGTGTGTGTGTGTGTGTGTGTGTGTGTGTGTGTGTGTGTTTGTGAGTGAGGGATCAGGTGGATACTTTAGCGCTCCTGTTGCCTTTCACTCATACTCTTTGGTAATCCTGCAGGCCTTAACGCCAGACACTGTTACCGTCAAATACACCTCAGGCATTCCTCCCTCCAGATAAACTAACTGGTTTGTATTTAAGTAACTGTTTTATTTCTAAATCTCTTGATGACAGTGAAGACGAGCATGGACACCATCCAGCTGAGGAATCAAAACTCCATAAAAGACAAAGTCAACAACCAGTACGCTGACAGAAAATGAATTGTCAATATATTTTGATTATTGATAAGTCATTTTATTTGTCATTTAAGCAGGATTCCAATGATTGCTTTAATATTGCTTCTCTAAACTGAGGATTTTATTTTGTTATTATAATCTTGTCAGACAATTTACTGTCCTTAAATATACAGATTTATTCATTTATATTCAAAATAATGCATGTCCTTTTTGTTTATTCTCATATTGCAGTCCCATTTGTGATGATTTATTTCATAGCAAACATGTAGAAGAACTTCAGTGTACATGACATTTTTAAGCATGCTGAAATTTCCCTTTCTGTCTCGTTAAACTATATTTTTTAAGTCTTGAGAATCTCCGATTTTTTGTAGTTTAAGAGAAGGCACAAGTGTTTGAACTTTCAACATTAATGCAAGAGAGAAGTTCTTGGTCTTAGAACGTATATTTCGTCAGTTTACCATTTCAATTATTCTGGTGACTCGTTTCGGCAAATGAAGGCTTCATCAGAGCAACAATGAACCATTATTTGTGACAAATTGACCCAACGCTCTTCATGTTTGGTCCCGCCTCAATATGTTGTATTAGGATATTGAAATTATATTTTTGTAGCTTTTTACATCGCAGTACAGCTGGGATTCATTCTTCAACGACATGATACCCTGACTGGTTGAAAAACATTCTTTGTCTAATTTTTTTGTCTTGGTGACCCTAACCGACTGTTGTGCCAGCTCCTTTTCCCCTCGTGGTGGTATTTTTGAACCCCGCACTTCACTTCAGCCATCACAGCCCAAAGTAATCAGGTCCCATTATTGAACACTACCTTCTAAATTGACAGAGATGGAAAAGTCGATGATTGAACCATGAATCAATCTCCATCAATCCACTCTTAACCACTTCTTTTTACTGAATGGCCTCTGGTGTCGTCTTCCATAAGAATCAAGTGAGCTTTCCGCTGTGTAACACAACACAGCCCGGTCATACAAGCCTCCAGCAGCTTTAATAATATGGATCATTCCTTTAGACCCCAGATATATAATTTATTAACAGGCCCGGACTAAAGAAGGCCTCGGTCCTTGTGTGTGATGGAGAGACGAGAGCGAGGAGAAAGGCCTCTCCTCTCAGATGACTAAGTGTTTGTTTATGCCGGACTAATCTCAAAGGTGGATTTTTTAACCATTGTGGAGGGAGTCTTTGTGTTCTCTTTAAAAAAAAAAAGAACACTACTCAATGTAAATGAATGGGGGATCAGGGTTAACCCCTCTAGTGAGTGAGCGGGAGTGTGTTGTGTGTGTGTGTATGTGTGTGTGTGTGTGTGTGTGTGTGAATCTAGTTCAGCCATCTTAATCCAGCACCCAGACTCTTGGCTCCTTGGCTCATCAAAGTGAGAGGCCAGCAGTAGCCGGCCCAGATTTTAATCTCTCTGTGTGTTTGTTTGTATGAGAGTGTGTGTGTGTGTGTGTGTGTGTGTGTGTGTGTGTGTGTGTTAGTGTGTGTGTTTTATGCATTGTGGCCCCCTCTTCATACGCTCAGGGGCTTTGCGGGTGTGATAGCGGCACTGAGCTAACGTTAGCATCATTTCTATCTCTCGGTCAACAGCGGAGTGAGAGGGGGATCCATTGTTGCGTTCACACACTCGCCGCCGAACGTGGGCCCGGCAGATAAACCGACACGGGTCTGAGTTTGCACCTCTCAGCGAGAGCAAACACGGCGAAGGTTGGTGCCGGATAAGAGGGTGGAGAGTTTGTTTATCTAAGTGTAACCGGCAGAGATACCGTTGGAGAAAATTGACCCGTGTGCGAGGTCGGAGTTGGTGTTCAGGTTTAACCGACATCAGTTCTCAAAGGCCAATAATGATACTGATCTGTAACGGACAGAAGCTGACACAAGCAAGATATTTTATATATATATATATTTTTTTTTTTATATAATTAGCTTGTTAAGGACTTTATTTGCCCACTTGTTTGAGATGTTATACATTGATTTAAATATATTAATATTTTTTATTTTGCATGTTTGGAATTTACGAGCAAAACAGAATTGGACCTGGGTCCGACAAAAATGGCCGTTTGACTATGTTTCATAGGCTTCACATTTTAAGGTTGAACGCAATCTTTTGCCTAGGTGCATGTGTGCAACTCTATATAGATACATATTTGCCTGGTATAAAATTCAGATATTCAAATAAATGCATCTGTATTCGATGTTGCTCTGACTCTTTATGTGTTACTGCTCACATCACAATACAGCTTCCTTTATTTTACAAAAAAACATGACTCACTACTCAGCTATTCAACATTGTTTACAACCTCACTTTCTTTGTGGGGTTGAGATCGTTTCCATTCTGCTTATTTTTTTAGGTCGCTCGTTGCACTGGAACAAAAAAATGTCTTTAATATGCATCGCAAAAAAACCCCCAAGATAACGTGTTAAAACTCAGTGTCAACACTGTGGATATTTTCTGCAGTGTGTGGTGTCAAATGGAAATATACCTGCTCATATCAAGCCTTTCGTCACGCCAGGCTGTTGCCAAGATACATAGATCACTTTATATTAAATTCCTTCAACTAACCTGACACACAGCTGTAAATCAGAGCATGAAAGGAAAGTTAATCTGCTGCTCTCTCTCTCTCTCTTTCTCTCTCTCTCTCTTTCTCGGTGTCTCTTCTTCTTCTTTCCATAACTTTAATATCGTTTAGCTAATAGGCCAAAAAATGCCTGGACTGTTGTACGTCTCCCAGCGTTGAGGTCAAACCACTTAACAGCCTCCATTTTTGCCTTTTTAAACAGTTTTGTTTTTTGGCTTGATTACGGGTGGATTCCGCCTCTGACAGATGCTTTCATCCTTTCTCTGTGTATAATTATGTATGAATGATTCAGACTGAAATGTGCTTTGTTCATTTCCCAGCATTCCCCAGGGTGTTATTTACCCATGCGTCTGAGGTCCGATCAGCGCTGCTTTTTTTCCCCGCCTCATTAAGACGCGGGCTAAATGGGTCAAAGCCTGATGAACGTTTCCAGGGAGGAGAGTCCATGTTTCCTCACGGCCGTATCTGCAGCTCGCAGTTTTTCCTGGGCCGACACTTTCACCGCCGAACGACGTGGCAAATTAAAGAAAAATGATGTTGGTTTTATTCCCAAGGGTTGGTGAAGTGAGGTTATTGTGCTGTTTAAATGTCATCTTTTGTGTTAAAGTTCTCGGGGTTAAACTTATCACTTGTTATAATATTTGTTGATGATATTGTCTCTAAATACCAGCCCTTGCTGAGTCAGCTATATCAAGTATGACGTGGTTCTGTTGTTTTTCTTTCAGCGGATGTTTCACTCTGCCTTTGTGAACTTCAACCTGAGGTTGATTGGCGTGATTGATGGTTCTGCTCCCGTTTGATCCAATAAGACGGAAGCAGTTGTGTGAGGAATGAAAAAAGGAAAGTTTGATGGAGAAGTTGGCGAGGTCAGAGCGCTCTTCGGTTTCTGGAAATTTACAAAAAAATGATGCAACCCCTCCAATTCTCATGTCAGAGAGTTAAAGGTTATTGATAGTGTCAAATATTTCCATTTGTGATGAATATGTTCCAAGTTACAACCTTGCAGTTTCCATCATGCTTTTGTTTTCCAAACAGGAAGTGTAGAGTTGCCACTGAGTAGGCTGTTTATTTCACCTGTTTTTCTTTCGTTGCATTCTACGTTACCTAAGAGTAGTTCCTGTTTGCACCTTTACCATGGCTACACAGGAAACAACCAACCGTAGTAAGAGTATGACTGGCATCTCTTGTATGAGAGGAAACACTTTAAACGTAAAATGACTCAGGGCTGGATTTATGTTTGTGGTTTAAATGCTACTCTTGTTCCAGGAGAAGTGATTAAATATCGCAATTGACCTTCAACATCCTCCTGGATCTGCAGCCCTGGCGATCAATCAACTACCTGAACCTGGGACTGCGGCACATAGAGGATTTAACTACTGTCCCGCTTAGTCGAGCTCATTAGATAATTCCCACGGTCCGTCCCTTCTGTCTCTTTGTTCCTATCCATTTCTTCCTCTCCATATCTGCAACTGATGACACTCAGGCCGTCCTTATCGTCTTGTCCAGGTTGTTTTTTATTTTAATTAGAGGATGCCGGGACACAATGGAGCCCCGTCGCTATCTGCGATGCCCACCTCCATGGATCCAGCTGTTTTTTTTAAAGGGTCATTCCCCTTCATCATCTAACCTGTTGTCCAAATCTCTCCTCTTTCTCCAGAGAACCGTTTGGGGGTCCTGGTTCCCAGCGCTTTTGGAGCTCTCTCAGGAGACCAATATGGACTGATGGGCAGATAGCATCACTGCTCTGCTGTAGGAGGGAGGGGAGGGAGGTGAGGGGAGGGCTGGTGAGTTAATGAGACCAAATGAGGGCCAGAAATAGGGAGGAGCAATGGGGGTGTGAAAGGGGTTTTGATGAGGGGTAGTTAACCGTTTTCTGGGGGCGGGGGGCTGACCCGTGAGTCCTCATATCAATAGTTAGTGTTTACCCACACAGGCTGCAGAGGGCTCGGACTCTGACCCCTCATAAGTAACCTTGACACAGGATCAACATCAATAAGGCCATGATGGGTCAGGGAGCATAAGCTAGGGGACACTGCAGGTTTTTGACAGCCGGCTTTAAGGCTTTGATAAACCGGTTAACTGCTGCCTGAACTGAAAAAAGATTCAACAAACAGACAGTTTTTCTTACAGTTAAAGCTCGTATAGGAACGGACTCTTGGAAATGTCCACGTTTGAATTGTAATTTCTTCTAAGGTCATGAAAGCTGTTGTATAAATGAAAGAACAATTCCAACACTGTTAGCTTAGCAGTGTTACAGTAAGTGCTCATAAACACCTGAAACAAAAATACATGTGGACATCCCCGTGAAAAAGGTGGTTCTGGAAGTACGGTAACATGCAACATCGCTAATATAATAGCTTCCTCCATTTTTAAATCTCCGGTTCTCTCTGTTCCGTTAAAGGTCAGCACTTTTAGGATGTTTCTGAGTTGGTTATTGCCACAAATTCACTTAACAAGGTTCATAAAGGGAAGACGATTGTGGAAGTTCAGCTGAAATGCCTTGATTTTTGCTTTTTTTGAATGTCGCTGTGTCTGAGTTGTGATTTTGGAGTACCAGATGACATCCTCTGAAATGTGAAAATCCATCAAGTTGGATCGCTCACACTTGAGGACAAATGATGCAATGCACATTTGGCAATGACTGAAATGTTCCAGACAAGATCAGTACGGCAAAAACAAAAAGGGAGGCCAACGTTTTCACACCCGGGGGATTGACGAGACTCCGACTCTGCCAACAAGTGGAATAACTTCATTTGAGTTGGCTCTGCCGTCGGCCAAACTGCAGTTTGAGGTTTTACGCAAACAATGATTAGATTTTCTTCTTGCAAGAACTATTTCTAGAACTACAACCCATCTGGACTTGTCAAAGCAAAAGCAATGAAGGGAAGCCATGTTTTGATGCATTGCATTGAACTTTCAATTAAAATGAGATTGGGTGCAACTCCTTATGCAACTTGTTAAAAACCTTCTTTGACACTTTTTGCAGGATGTAAAGAGTAACATGTCCAACTCCAACGTGCTCCTCTGCAGCTTTATACTTTCCATGGTCAGCTATCCAATGATGAGGCGCCTCGTGCATGAAAAGTAGTTATTCCATGACAAAGAAAAAAAAATAACGCAATAATAGACCATTAAAAAACTGACCTTCTGCTGGCAATAACTAAAGTACAGTCTACAATTATAAAAAAATGTTGCTCCACTTCCTGCTCCAACGATACTTACCTTGGACTAAACCCACTTAAAGGAGTCAACAACATTTTTGTTCAATAGCAGGACAAACTAGAGGAACTTTCATCTTAATACGGCAAAAACACACATCAAAGCACATTTTGCAACATGACCAATTACCTTTATTCTATTGTATGTTAAACAGTTTAAAGGGTATAACATGAATTACTTTTGCAATAAAAAGTAAAATACAAAAAACTGTAAACAATATAACATGGCTCTTACACACTCGCTAGAAAAGAACATCAGTATTGGACAATTATGCAAAACCCCAGATTACGTCTAACGCTAGCGGGTTAAGAATTATCACTAGTTACAACAAATACATTGTTAAGGTTAAGTACCACAATACTAAATAAAGATTAAGGACAGGCTGTGGTTTTGGTTACAATAAAATGAGATGGGAGACAAACTCTGGTCTCTTGCATGGAAGATGTACTCATCACACATCCATCTTCCCACGCACACTCAACACCCTTGTTTTCAGTCTTGCTATATATAGAGTACACTACTTCCTGCATTGGCACTTAATGTTGGCATTGGACATAAATCCAATACTGCCATGCCTAACTTGCAGCTTTTGGCGAAACGGCACAATTCATGAGTTTGTTTTTCATTTTTTCTTAAGGCCTACCTCGATTCGGTCGATACTTCTACACACGTTGGTGGCAAAAAAATAGTTTTGAAATGTTGATAGTTTGACTTCTTCAAACTTTGCTCGCACTTGCAGATTTTGTGACGTGTGTCCAAGTCTTGTGAGAGAGTGACGGGCGTAAAGGTCACATTGCCACGTCCTCGGCGACGACTCAGAGAGATAGCGAGGTTTAAATGAGACTGAAAGGACGCCGCCACAGAGACGATGGCCTCTCTGGGGATATCACAAGCATCGCTCGTACATAAATAATCTGAGATTCCTTCTAATGTGCGACAGATGAAAAAAGCCACAGATCCCTCATTTCCTCGCCGTGAATAAAGTAGGTCACCTCTACGAGTCATTAGCCTCATCAGTTCCCATTACATATTCATTGAGAGAAATGGGGGGTTTACGTGTTGATCGGCTCCCCCCCCCAACTCCCACCTCCTCACCCCTCGTCAGTACACATGAAAGCTCGGGCATAAACGGGCATTCTCGTCGTTGGAGCTGATTGTGCATCTCCCCTGTGGTCCCGGTTTGTATCAGAGAGCATTCAGAGCTCCCAGAGGACTGCCTCCTTTTGTCGGAGCTCGGAGGAGTTAAATCGTATATAAAACAAATTAATTGCCCCTGTTAGATCACTCAAGCACTCACCCAGGGGAACATGTGCTTATCACACAACCAGGACCGCACACACACACACACACACACACACTCTGCTCTTAGCGTTCCTCTGCTTGCCAGCTCCAGCCCTCTGTGGAATTAGTATAGCAGGAGAGGAGGAGGGGAGTCACTCCTCTCCATCTGTTGGTCTCCTCCGAGTCCTGACTCCCGCTTTAATTACGTACACCCGTCCCGTACCTATCCCCATCTCTGCACTCCATCTGTCCCACCCGGCTCAAACCTGCCTGATAGGGACCCCCTCGTGTGGTTTTATGGGGCCAATCGGCGTGGCCCCTTTAGAGAGCGAGTACAGTGGGTGATGAGAGATTTTACAGCCCGCCAGACCTGGTCCTCTTTCAGCCTGGTTCTCTACTGTAGAGGTCACTCTGATTGCAACCTTTATGGCTAACGCTAACGGCCGTCATGGCAGACAGCACAGCAGGCCTGCCGACTGGCCTTTATGGCCTTAAGTGTGTGTTTGTGTTGAAGAGTGTGTTGCCCATTGAGGTGTTTATTGCCTCGTAAGAGTGTGTGTTTAACGAGATTAGGCCGGTATATTGTGTGTTGATATGTAGAGAAGCAGAGTGTAAATGTAAAGTACACTTATTGTAGTACAATTGTACTTATACTTGTGTATCTGCATCTGTGCAACTTTATACTTTCATGCTAAAATTAAAGATACATGTTGAACCGTTTACTCCACTACATTCATAGCATTGGTGCAGTTTGTAGGTGTTTTGCAGATAAAGATCTTACATGCAAAACATATTGCTGTGAGTGATAAAAAATGATTTTTTGAGTCATGATTGGGCGTTAAGATTCATCATCAGAGTGAATGAATGCATATATCTCTAATGCATTTTGTGTTATGACCAAAAAGGTTTTGGAATAAAAGGTTTTGATGAGTCTGAATGTGGGATGTATGTGGGAGAATGCAATTCAACTCGTTTAAAAGCATGAAATCGCCCAAAAAAGGTCTTTACCTGATAAAGACAGACATCTACAAAAAGTGATAGAAGTATTTAAATTCAATTTAGAGTAAATAATAACTAAAGGGGTCATGTTAAGGAGTAAAAAGTTCAATATTTCATTCGGAATTGTAGCAGAGTAGAACAATTTTTACGACTTATATAATGGTTTATAAACATACGAACATGGCACTGTAAACATAATGGATTTTAAACAATTGTCATAATCATAAAACATACACCATTGCTTCACATTAAGCTGACGAAATGTGGCTGATCTTAATTATCTGCTTATAATAATAACAATAACCTTTTAAAACAATGATCTTAACACATCATAAAACGTCATAAAAACAACCTAAAATTACTTTAAAGCAAAGTTTGTAAGTAAAACATAAATTTGTAAAGTAACAAAAATTTTAATTTAGTGTATTAGGACAGAGTTCAAGAAGTATAAAGTACAAAATGCTTAAGAAAGTACCGCAAAACTGTACTGTACTACACCGATTCCTCTTCACACTTCTACAAAATACATTTCACCAAATTTTCACCAGAAAAGATTAAAGTATCAGTTGTACAAACTCCTCTGTCCTTGTTCAAAGGGACCAGAGTATTTCACTGGTGTCCACCTCGGTGTGTTCGTGTTAGCAGTTTTTTTGGCAGTATTTGTGTTGACTGTATGGAGTCTCGTTTACCTCCAACTGTGTTTCTGTGTTGCAGCGCTCTGTCATCTGTCTCTGGGGTCGAGTGGACCTCCAGCAGCACAATAAAACCAAATTGGCTATTTGTCTTGTGTGGCTCTGGCTGAGCAGGGGGCCCCGTCGCCAACTATGAGCCCATACAGAGCCATCAGAGCAGGCAGAGGGAGGCGACACACACACACACACACACACACACACACACACACACACACACACACACACACACACACACACACACAACACACACACACACACACAATGTTAATTTAGCCCGTGTAGTTTTATTCCAGCTCTTTTGTTTGGCAGATTGACTTCTTGACCTGTTGCGTCAGGTTTGTGTTCTGAACAACAAACAGAGCCTTCTCTTTTATCTTTTTATTTTTGAAACCTATTATTTACTTACATTATGCAGACATAGGATCGCAAATTAGGGTCATTGTAGGTAAAAAAAAAAAACAATTTAAAAAACACAAGGTTTAGGGGTAATATTCAGAAGAAAAAAAGTCAGAACTAGTGAGAAGAAAACGTGATATTCTCTCAGATTAAAGGAGTAAATGTACAAGTAAAAAGATCATGTCATACTGAGAAATACTTGAGTATTCTTTGAAATTATAGGGTATACATTTGCAAAAACATCAAATTGTATGAGATTGAAATCAGTTTGTGAGTTTTTTTCTAGAAATATTACCCTTCTTCCCTGGCTCCCTAATTATTATTTTTTAAGCTATTATGGCCCCAATATGCCCTTGTACATTCATGTATTTATCTGCTACTTATTTGGTTTTTTTGCCATTCAATCTTAATGATTATTTATTGTCTCGTGTCACCACAATATTGACTAGATCTGTCAATCTATGTGTACTTTTGTTTCTATGGCTGATAAATGAATGCCACAAGTTGAGAATCCAACATACAACCGGTCTAGATTTAGCTAAAACTCAGTCACTTTATGTTTATCACAAAGATAGACCGAAATGAAAAGGTTTTAAATATTAATAAGAATTGGATAAGAGAAGGATGGAGAGACATGTAGCAGATGAGCAAGACAGAAAGAAAGAAAGAAAGAAAGAAAGAAAGAAAGAAAGAAAGAAAGAAAGAAAGAAAGAAATACAGAAAGAAAGAAAGAAAAAGAAAGAAAGATGGAAAGAAATACAGAAAGAAAGAAAGAACTACAGGAAGAACTACAGAAAGAAAGTAATGCAGAAAGAAAGATAGAAAGAGAGAGAAATTCAGAAAGAAGTGCAGAAAGAAAGAAAGTTCCTCAATAGAAGGTGGGACAGTGATGATATCCGGGTGTGACCAGTTGAGAGTCCCGGCCCTTTAAGAATTCAATGAGGTCCAGGTAGACCGACCAGTAACGTCCACAAACACAGCGACACCCTGGGCCGAGTCGAGCCGGTCGGGCCTGCTGGCTCTTCGGGGGCCGTGGAGGACCGGTGGCCCCCAGCAGGACTAAACAAACTCCTCAGTCAGAGCCTTAGCAATGCAAATGGATGTAAATACCATAAATGTGTGTGTGAATGGACCGGCCCCCAGGGGGGCTAACGTACCCCTGTAATCAGCCGACCCCAGAGCAGTGTGTGTGTGTGTGTGTGTGTGTGTGTGTGTGTGTGTGTGTGTGTGTGTGTGTGTGTGTGTGTTCCTGCTTGCCTAATAAGCTAATTTACCCCAAGGGCCACGAGTGTGTTTATCAAAGACATTCTTCTGTCTCATTCATCCATCTCTAAACTCTTTCAGTCTTTGAGTGAAATAAGAAAGAATGAATAAGAATAAAGATGTTGACTCACTGATGTTGTTGAGCTGAATCAGTATAAATCCCAGAAAAGATGTCGATCAATAAGAACAATAACTGCCCCTTTTTTTTTTTTTGAGCACAGGAACTTCTACAGGGAACTTTTACAGGTACTTACCTGCGTTTCAGAAACAGGAACCTGGTTCCAGTTCTGGTTCATGGATCAGAAATTGGCGCCCCTTGAAAAGTCCCTGTTGCTGAGATGGGATTTTCTGATTTGCAAGATTTTGCATCCAATGAACATTAATTATTCATCATTAATACATTCAGACTGCGAGCAGACACAGGCTCTCATTAGTTAGGATTTTTTATGTTGCTGAAAAATTAAGAAGCTAAACAAAGCGAGATAACGTGAAAAATTGGTGAGTAAAAGTGACAAAAAGTGAGAGAAACTAAGCTATATGTGTCCTCATTCCAACATCAATTCTAACATCCCACATCCCAAAACAATATCTCAAACTAAGAGTTCACCTTTGTGTCTTTTATGGGTTTAAACTGCCTGATGTTTAAGGATCTTTATAAGGTTTTTTAAGTTCCTGTGACAAAAAAGGCCCACGAGCCATTCTGGACACAGAGGGAACCATTAAGAAGGGACACAATTAGGAAACAATGTGAGGAACAGTAGCAGGTCCCCGGATTAGACCAGAGGTCAAATGTTAATGTCTCCTTTTTTGTTGTTTTAAGGCCGAACACGTTGAGGAGGAGGTGTGTGTGTGTGTGTGTGTGTGTGTGTGTGTGTGTGTGTGTGTGTGTGTGTGTGTGTGTGTGTGTGTGTGTGTGTGTGTGTTTGTGTGTGGTAACTGGACAGGCTGGTTTTTCTGAGAGCGGGGGAAAGAGGTCACTCCATGCATACAGAGGCACGCCGCCTTAAATATTCCACCTTAAGCACTGAAGAATGTGAGCTATGTACATGTTTTAGTCGACTCTTATGAGGGCAGAATGGAAAAATGCGGAAAAATACATTTAAACTAAAGTGAATCCTTCAAAAAGTACATAAAGAAAATCTTAGCTGACCTTATTAGATCAGTGCAAATGTTAAATAAAAGCAAATTTCCCCGCTGCGGGACTAATAAAGGATTATCTTATCTTATCTTAAACTAAAAGTGGCAAATTCCATCTGGAAATCAAAATAGGAAAGTTTTAAAATGAAACTGTAATAATCCAGTAAAAAAAAAAGCAGTTTTTTCTTTTTCTATTCAGCTCTTTATCATTCCATTATTATTTCATCCTATCTGTTAACTTCTGATTATTAACGCCAACATTGTTTCTTTACTAATTGCAGCATTTCCTCGTTTCTTAATCGGTTCGGTATCTAATTGTCAGCGGTGAAATGTAAAGCATTGTTGCAAACGGCCACAAATATGAGGAGGATTAGGTACCGCCACCATGTTTGTGCCAGAAGAAAGAAGAGGTAATCAGTGACGCTCCTCTAATTGTCCTTGTCAGGCTTCTACAATCTTTACCACAGCAGTGTGTGATATCCGCCGGCTGACGGCTTCTCTAATTACACGTTTTTCTGAGTCCTGCATGTCGTGACACTTAACGTTGCTTTTAATACTTTGACTTTTTTCCCATCCTCCTCAGAAGAAAATGAGCGGGTTTCACCCTGCCATCGATTTAAATTCCTGCTTACATGCAGAAATTACCAGCATGTAATTGACGAGCAGGTGTGTGATATGTGGCTGCTTTTGTTTTTCTCAGACGCACGGACAAAGTTGGCAGAGGAAGAAGAAATTCCTGTTTGATTTTGTGAGCTCAATGCTTATGCACTCAGTTATTATTTTGGTGCCATTTATTTCCTTGTCAGTTTACTTTCACATTTGTTCGCTTTATGCCTCTGCTTTGTTTTCCTTTCGTAAAGAGTGACTTTACGTCCCATTTTAGCTTCATTTGAAAGGATTTCAAAGGCCTGAAGAGGTGAAAACATTCAATATTTCACATGAAAACAAGCTAAAATTATAAGAGTCAGAGAGGACATTAATAGTTGTAATCTACAAATTCACCCCAGCTCCAAAAAATGTGGATTAAGTGTTTTAAATGTATAGTGTAAATGTATTTTATTAATTGTATATCCTGTATATTGTTGTAATGTGGCAATATACCAACTTAAATGTAATTTGTCCAATTAAAAAACAAGCTTATAGGAAAGACGCTTACTTGTTTTCTTGTTAAATAATAAAATTGATACGACTCTCATGTCTGTACGCTAAATATGAAGCTGCAGCCAGTTAGCTTAGCATAGCTTGCCTCAGCCAAGTAAAACCACAACTTTTACATTTCATATTTTCATTTTCTGGGAATATTTTGTCAGACTTAGATCCAGGCTAGCTAATTCCTCCTGTTTCAAGACTGTATGCTAAGCTAAACTAAACTGCTGCTGGCAATAGCTTCATATTTACCAAACAGATATTTGGGGTAATGGTAGTTGTAATAATCTACTCATTTAACACCAAAATAAACAGATTTAATGTCAAACCACTCCCTAATGACCCATAATCATTGGTTTAATAACTAATAAGTATGTGCAACATAAATGCATTTTCTGTGAAGAAGAGCAGAGTTTAGTTTCACTGTCGCCGTTAGAATGGGGAAAGAAAAAAGAGGAGCAGAAGAAGAAAAAGAAGTCAAAAGGAAGTTGAAAAGATGGGGAGGATAACGTTAAAAAGGAAAGAATAGCAGAAGAAAAACGATACGAAGAGGGGCCGTTTGAAGGAACGGAGAGAGAAAGGTATACAGGTTGAGAAAAGCCAAAAATATGAATATTCCCTTTCCTGAGCTTTCATGTCAGAGAACATACAGTTTCCTGAGTGTTGTCCTATCCCGACCCGTAGCTGGTGTTATCGCCTCTCTCCCTGGAAGCACCAGCCCAGATAATTACTCTGAGAAACCCAGATCAAATGCAAACCCTCCCAACAAACAAGCTTTTCCCATGCACCCGAGCGCCAACACACATCCCTCCGGAGCTCCGCGTTCCCTCCCTTCACCACCGTCCGTCAAGCCTCCGCGGAAAACAAACCGTGGCCTCCGACATGTAGCCTAAGAGCTTCCTTCAACTTCCTTCCTGCTCCCCCCATCTCTGTGTAATGAGCGTGATTATCAATCCAAACAATAGTTACAATAATTGCAGCATTAAAGGGTTCTCCGTCTCCCCGGCACTTCCTGTCTGGGGAAGAGTGACATGCAACAGCTTCCTGCTTCCTCTCCGAGTGAGTGGGAGTACAGGAAAGGGCGGGGCCTTCCATGACTAATCACTGCCGTCGCTAGGAGCTAATGGGCTAACAAGGTTTAGTAATGTACCATGACTTAACGACATTACATCGTCCTATAATTATATATAGAGAGCGTTATAGATATAGAGAAGGGCCGCAGAGTGAGGCCTTATCAGTTGGTGTTGCTTTCAGGGAGCTCTTTGCAATGTTTATTTCTTCGGATTGTCCTCGAATGCAACTAACAGTTCAGGCGTAAAAGTATCATCTTATCGTGTTTCACCACCATTTCTGTTTGATGATGGAAAATGGGTAATTAATTGTGATTGATGCTTGTGGAAAGTCTTCAGTGAAGTGTGTTTTTGTTCATTTTTTCGCATCTGAGAAGACGACTCCGGTGTCTCTCGCTCCTGCAAACGGGCGACCAGTTTCACCGTTTTCCACACCCGTCTGTAAGGACCTGCACGCCTGCAAACCGGCTGCAGTAAACCTGGCTCATCATCACCTATTATTACCCTGAGAACCAAAACAAAAACAAGCCTGTCGCCGTCAGAGCACACGGATGCTTTCTCACACTTTCTGACATGTTTACACTCCAAACAAGGCTGAGAAAGACTCCCGTCAGCAGCCTGCCCTCATCGCTGAGCTGTCACACACGGGCGCTAACCTGCTTTTTCTTTTCCATCATTTCATTATGTGTGAACGCGTTTGTGCACGCGGCAGGTGCGTTTTTGTAACAGCGCCCAAACTGTCTTGAGGTCATGGCGCTGCTGCGTTGCAAGTCACGCACCAGCCCGTACTCATGATGTCATGGCGACGGTATGGGGACAGCGCTTTGACCAGCATCGAGGAAGTGGCTGCATAGCGTTTTGCTTTTAAAAGAATTGGGGAACTAACTGCGGGAAGTACATGCAAGAAACAAGAGGAGGAAGATGTTTGACAACAGAAGGTGGAGGTCATTGTGGCGATGTTTGGCATGTAGATCTGTAGGTTTATCCACCTTTAGTGCAGTTAGTCCAGGAAAGGAAATTAAAGGAATGTACACTTATTCTTTTCTGGAATATGCCATAATACTGCCTGAAATACACTTAAGCATGCTACTTTTAGAGTCTGGCTAATGGGTTACCATTTTATTTTCAAAAGTGAAAGGTTTCATCCTTTTTTTTTAAACTGGTGTTACTTTTTCGTTTTCACTTTCTGAAAGATCTGCTCATCAGAGGATGACAGTGTTTGCTGTGAAATGAAATCATCAACATCTACTTCTTTGACTTTTAGATGCACTGGGACATAAAAACGGGGTGAAAATCAGGTTAAATTTGTTTTTTGTGTGGAAATAAAAGGGAAAATGAAAAACTGAGTCTTACAGGAATACTTCACCCCCAAAATGACCATTTGTATATCAATTACTCACCCAGTGTTACCTTGAATACTTGAATAAGACTTACATGCGAAAATGTAAAATGTAAGTGAATGGTGGCCGCATTTTACAACAGCAAAACTATATCAAACATCCATGACTCTACTTCTTTCTTGATTTATTCCCTCAGTAAACATTGTAAACATGAGTTTATGGTCTCAATCTCTAGTTTCAAGTCTTCTTCAATACAGCATGATGTTCATTTAGTAAATGATGCTCCATTTAGAGTCAAACAGACCATAAAGCAGGGGATGCTACCATGATGTTGTCCCGTCTAGAAGTTCTCCGTGTTGTCTTCTTAGAGCTTTAACCCTTTTAAAGTGTGTTTTCATGAAACTAAATTGTAACATTTATGGTTGCCTATGAATGTCTTATTAATGGTTTGCAAAAAAAACCAATGATGGCGACAGCCAAAGAACAAGATGGTGACCCATTGGGTGACGTCAAGATGACTACGTCCACTTCTTAAGTACAGTCTACGGTCGTGATAGCAGATGGTTTTCTTTCATGGGTTTAGAAAAGGTGATGAAAAATGACGATAATGTTTTCAAGCTAAATAAACTACTGTTGGAATGTAGAAACATGTGTTTGATTATCACATCTTTCTTGTCTGTCTACCTGCTCCTCACATTCTTTGCCTCTGTTCAAACAACCTGTCTGCATTCTGGCTCCTCACTGGAGTGTACAGAGTATCACATCTCATCTGATTACGGGCTAATCTTGTTGTTCTTGGTCGGGGTATCCTCATCATGCGATCAGGGACGGAGATAGCGTGTTGATACGGCATCATGCTACTGTAACACTAGTCTCCCATTTTCACCCAGCTGCAGTATGTCATACAGTAAAGGTTCGTGACCCTGCACTCCGTCAGTCCCCATTACCGCTCCACCCAACCTTGTTCATTAACAATGCGCCAGACAGCCGTTGAGCAAGACATGTCACTCGTGTGTCATCACCGTTGGTTGACGAATAACTTTTCGACCTCTTTCGAATTCTCTTTCGAATTCTCTGCAGACTGATTTTTCCATGCTAACAAAATTCACAGGGAATTTCAGTGGAAGTCGTCATACAGGAAACAACTGACATTAGAGGTGATTGTATTGAATCTGCACAGCTGTTTGCTCAGCGAGTATCACCAGGTACACGTGCCAAAATACGCAGTGCGGTTGGCGCTGGTGTCGGAGGAGCCTTGTTTGATCACCTAATCCTGTAATTAGTCGCTTGTGATGGTTGTCGGACTGGGAATGCTTGATTGCAATCACAACATCGGACCTGCTGCGCCGTCGACCGCATAGCAAACGCCGTGATGCAAGCGAAGGTCACACTGTTAGCTTTGTACATCTGCCATGTGAAGACGTAGCCGGACAAGTGGTGGTGGTGGTGGTGGTGGTGGGGGTAAGGGTTGCCTGTTTGGTGCTGCGTTTACCCCCCTTTCCATTCGAGCTGCTAAATGCATCAGAGTGACGGTGGTGTGTGTGATGGGGGGGGGTTATTCACACCTGCCAAACACTGGTTGACTACCGCTTCCTCTTGTGCTACTAACAGCACAATCTGTTCGTATTTTGTATTTTATTTTCTCAACACTTTACTTAAGTGACAAACTGACTCTTTAGGCTTCTTGGTGATCCTTAGTGACAATAAACTTGCATAAAAAAACAACAAATGTGTGAAATGGAATATTTTCTCTCTCTCTCTCTCTCTCTCGTGTGCCACATCTGTTTGTGTTAGCGTGGGCTGTCGGCAAAGTGGAGCAGAGAGTGTGAACATACTGTATCGGTGTGTGTGTGTGTGTGTGTGTGTGTGTGTGTGGGTAAGGAGTAGTTGGTAAATATGCGCGGGTGAGAATATCAACCTCCCAACCACACCTATTTTTAGAGCTATGTCAGCTTAAACCGAAAAATAAAAATAAATAAAAAAGGGAGTAAATGTGCCACACTTCCAGTTGGTACAATCTGCCAGGCAGCACACGGTTTCACCATAACAAACAAACAGCCCACAACAACATTACCTCCTATATAGATATGACGCAGGAAAGGCATGAATACATTATTAAAGGGGATGTGGTTTTATTGTCTGGTGGAGGGAAAATAGAGCAGAGACATCCTGAAAGATATCCCAAAGAGCTGCAGACTCACGCAGAGGCTAACGGGATGGAAGGGGAAGCTTTTCTCTGTTACAGGAAGTTATTATGCCACAATTTCCCAACAATTTCTCCCTCTCGCCCCCGTTTGCAGACTTTTTTTTACCTCATAACCTTCACCCACTCCTACCCCCTTCATGTCTTCTTCTCAGTACAGTAGCAGAGACGGTGAGCCACTTCAAGGAGTCTGAAAGCGGCTTTCAAAAAAAAAAAAAAAAAGAAAAAGAAAACGCTGCCTCCCTTCAACTTCTCCGACGCCCCCTGAGTGTCAAACCAGACCTCTCTTTCTCTTTCTCTCTCTCCTTTACAGGAAGTTGCGGTCTAGATGGCAGCATCGTCAAAAATACTACAAGTTAATCATATTTTTCTCAAAACCTGTGCTGAGCAGATCAGTTCATTCAGAAGAGATCCATAAAAAGAAAAGTCCTACTGGCTTTAAAGAAAATCTGCTTTATACATATTGTGATTACTTCTTTGAATTTACAGTGAAATTGTTTATTAACTGTTCTCAGTTATAACTCCTTACTTCAGGTTGCTAGGATGCTCAAAACAAGAAATATAGTCTGTTCAGAGGTTCAAACCTTAAAATAAAGCAAATTCTACTTAAAAAGAAGCCTGGTTGTATAGAAGTCTATGAGAAAATGACTCTACTTCTCTCTTGATTTATTCCCTCAGTAAACATTGTAAACATGAGTTTATGGTCTCAATCTCTAGTTTCAAGTCTTCTTCAATACAGCATGATGTTCATTTAGTAAATGATGCTCCATTTAGAGTCAAACAGACCATAAAGCAGGGTATGCTTTAGGGCGGGGCTACACAGTGATTGACAGGTCGACACCAGAGACGTATACGCGTCTCTACGTCACTCCTTCACAGTCCAAATATGGTCACTGTTACATTTAACCACTCGACTGTTTCCAATCAAATGGACAAGAAAGGCGTCAAGAAAGCAAATTTCACAAGGTATCAAACAAATTCAGATTTAGATAAAAAAAAAAGAAGAGTTGAATCTTGAATGTTGGGGGGAGAAGCAGGCAGGGAGGCAGAAGAGGTGAGCTTCAGAGAAATTAAACTAATATCGCTCTCCTCCTGGAGTGGCTGATATTTCATTTACCAGCGGGGACTGAGGTGCTGCGACCCCCCCCCCCCCCCTCACCTCACACCCCCACACCTCCCATTCCCATTCCCACCACCGCCGCCGCCGCCGCCACCACCACCTCAACCGCTATATCTGTCAGTGGCTGGCCCCGACGCTCCCCTGCAGGTGATAAGAGATTAAACCTATTCCATTTCATGCCTCAGGCTCCCAAATACAATCCATGTGGGGCTCCTCCAGGCCCTGCGGCTCCCCTGTGCCCCCCCGCCCACCCCCACGCACTCCTCCCCCCCCCTCCGGGCCTCCCGCCCTGGGTAGAAAGCTGGCAGCGGCTGCCCCAGTCCACTGGGCTAAGCCGCCGAGATGGAGGCCTGCAAGATTACAGGCCATCTGAGGAAATTACTCTGTGTGTGTGTGTGTGTGTGTGTGTGTGTGTGTGTGTGTGTGTGTGTCCGAGAATGTGTGTGAGACAGTTTGTGTGTGTATAATAGGGTTATGTCAGCTTAGATGGTCCATGTGCTGTATTTAACAGCCTTCTCTTTTTCACTTATTAAAGTTTAGAAAAGTATCTCAGAAGCATAATTGCGACGGAGTACACATGCTGATTGTGCGAGTCCCCCCCCACACCCCCCACCATAAATGGATCGTTCCCGCACCGCTGTGCTGATGTCTCATTTTTTAGGAGTCGAGAAAATGTCCACAGGACGCCGCCGAGGTGCTTCCCCCCGCCAACATTCCTGCACTCCAACCAGGAACGGTGTCAGAGGAGGAAATGAGAAGAAATCGAACCCACGGAGCTTCCTCAAAAGTGGGGCTTCCTGGACTCAGGAAATGGAACGCCCCCCCCTGCTGTTTAAAGGTAGCCCTCAGTGACCAGACCTCTCTGCTTCCCCGAGGCCTCTGTGGCCTCTGAGCGCACTCGGACTGACATCAAAGTGTCACACTCTTAAGAGGAAACACATTACGAGCAGGAAGACGGATTTTTAAGACGATGCCGTCCGTCTCTCTTTTTTGCGAATGCTCAAAAAGTCTCCGTGGGCAGTTCTATCACCGCCTCCATCTATCCCAGTCAAGTTGTGGATGTAATTTGTCATGAAGTAGGTGTTGATGGTGGCGACAGATAAGTGGCTAAACAGCTCGCCCCGCTGCCGAGATATCACTCACACATTAATTAGAGAGACGGGAACGAGTGCAGATGTTTTAATTGTGGAAAAATCATCTGACAGGGACTTTGGAGTAAAAGGACTCAGTGAGAACTTGAACACTTCCTTTTTAAAGAGTCACAGTTTTAATTTGAATGTTTGGTGGGTGTTCAAAGCTGTGTTTGTCTAGAAATACTGGTGTTGTTGGTCTGTTATTAAACAACATTCCTGGTCGCCAGAGGATGAAACCTACTGACTTCATTCAGCGCCACCATGAGGTTGACATTTAAAATGTTTAGTTAAATGTCTCAACATCTATTGGATGGATTGCCATGAAATTTGATACAGACATGTTACACTAAGGATACATTTTCATAACTTTAGTGATCCCTTAAAGGAATCACCATCTAGTGGTGAGGTTGCAGATTGCAACCAACTGAATACCCCTCTTCTCACCCGTCCCTTCCACAAGCATGTCTGAGAACTACAGTGGCCTTCAGGTAACGTAAAAATGCCAAAGGTCATCTCTAAAGCTAGTGTTAGGTTTGTCCTTTCTGGGCTACTGTAGATAAGCTAACGAAAACAACAAATCTTAGGTTCAGGTAATTAAACATTAACAAAAACATGGTTATGAATATTATATACTATTTCTGCTAATAGATACCTCTCAATCCTACACACTGGACCTTTAGCTTTCCTACTGCCATCAAAAAAACACTGGACCTTCAGCCTCAGTTGTTCTTTGTATTATTAGCAAATGTTAGCGTGCTAACAAAGTAAACTAAGAAGGTTATCATAGAAAAAAACATTATACTGTACATGATAAACATCAGCATCAGCTAACATTTTTACTGTAAGCATGTGAGCATGACATTAGCATTTAGCTCAAAAAGCCATAGTAGAGCATCACCGAGCTGCTAGCATGGCTGTATAAAAATACATCACAATATTGGAAATGATAGCAGGTGCTGAATCACCGAAATGTGTTTTGATTTACATTTAAAAATGAATATTTCTCCACATGGATTACATTTTAATCAATTTTAAAAACTCTTTAAGACTTCATGCGAGAGCCTGCATGCTGTTATTAGCTCCTGGAAACTTTCTCTCACTTTGTCATGCATCATTGCGTGAGGGAAACCACATGGCTTAGCACTTTAACTCAGACATTTTGACGTTGCACTTTGTTTCAGGTGTCAAACCAAAGTTCTGAAACTTGCAGAGCGCTGCCATCACAACAGAATCATGCCGCATTTAGCTACTTTTTGCGTATGTGAAACCGAGGCGTTTTCCTTCCTCATATCCCCGTCCGCCTCCCCCCTCGTTCCCTTCAACGATACGCCATGGAAGACTTACACAATACCAGGCTTGAATAAACCTGCTCTGTGCTTCTCAGCACCCAAACAGCAATTCCTCCAATGACCCCTTAAGCGCCGAAGATTACTTTATGAAATGAGAAGCGGCGATTATGGCTATATTTACAACTTACTTAGCCCTTACTAGAATCAGCATCCCTAAAGAGAAATGTGAAAAATATAGATTTATTGCCGTCTTAGGACGCCAAGGCAGGATCATCTGTGATTATACCTTATATTCCTATTCTCAGACGGGGATATGTCGAAGAAAATTTCCTTTTTCTTTAGGATGGAAGAAAAAGTTCAGCTGCAGTTTAAAGCCAATTTTACTTGCAACGTCCTGCAAGGAAGTATCATATTTGTATTTTTTTTTTAACGTGTGCATGTGGAGTTAAAAAGCAACGAGGGGGGTGAAGAAGTGAGCTCTCCACAGCTTAGCAGAACTCTTCAGACACTGAAGCAAGAAGCAAACGCTCCTTATTTCTGAGAGTCTGGGCATTGATGTGGGATTGTGATGTGTAACTGCACAGACGATGCATAACACAGCGTAAAAAAAAAATAAGAAAAAAAAGAAAAACACGGAGTGAAGATTGAGGAAGAAATCAAGAAATAGAGATGTGTGTATTTATACTGTATCTCGGCTCTGCACATTGGAGTGTGTTTGTGAGTGTGATTTCTCTCATGTATCGCTCGCACTAAGAAGAGCCGGCTGATGATAAACAGGATTAGCGGATTATTAGAGGGGGCTGAGGTGTGTGTGTGTATGTGTGTGTAACACGAGAGCGTGGCGAGGATTCGTGTGTGTATTTATGTGCGTTTGTAGCCGCTGTTTTTTGGTCACACCCACACTCAACTTCTTTCAGTTTCAATGCATTTAAAAAAAAATCCTCAAAATAGCCGTAGAATTGCTGCTTGACCTGTTTCTGCATCAATCCCACACATCTAGTCGTCCTTCTTTTTTAGCGTGTACGTTTCATATTAAAGCATCTGTGTCACCAAACCCACCGGCGACGCACTGGAAGAGAAAATGAAGTCATTACCCAGACCTCCCCGCCTGCTCTACTTTACTTTTATACCTCACATAAGTCACCGCCGGAGACACTGCAGACGAAATTTGCATGAGGTAAGAGCAAGAAGAAAGAGCGAAGGATCTGTTCATTAACCAGGTAATGGAGGGCGATGAAAGGGGAAGTGTGAAATGGCAGATAGAGATTTGGACGTGAATATTTAAAAAAAGAAAGAGAAGGCCAGAGGGAGCCACGCGGCCCGTCTGATAGGCCGCCCTGTAATCGAAACGCCATCTGTTAACTGAAATTGGTCCGACCCTGTAAGGAGGATAGAATCCCTGACGGGGGGAATGTGGGCGGGGATTGTGAATGAGTGACACCTACTTTTAACTGTCAGCAAAGTGATTGTGAACAAGAAAGCTGTGTCACTGTCTAAAATAACTATCAAAGTATCCTCATACAACGGCTCGTATGATATCTTAACAAAAGTTACTCCTCATTTTTTTTTTTGGTGTTTTCCTACAAAATACTTGTCTGGGTAAATACTCTGTTGCTGCCTTGTTAGCTCTTAGCTTAGCATGATAGCAGGCCGGTGTCTGAACAATAAGGGAAGGATGAAGCAGTCAGATATTATAAACATGAGTTGGCATCTACATACTTTTAGTAAGAAGGGATTTGTTTCTATTGCTGCCCAGACCTTCTGAAACTAGACCCTCTTGGAATACTTGAAAATCTATTTTATTTGGGAGGATAGACAGGTGTCAATGGATCTATGAAGCCTAGTCCTTATAGTCCATGTTTGTCCTGCTGGTGAGAATGCTGTAAACGTTCTGGAAACCACTGCATCTCTTTAAATCGCTATCTCTGTCTCATCTTTGTGAACTTGAGCTTTTTCCTCCTGTGTGTTTGTGTAGTTTGTCAGGTCTCAACGGTGGAGAGGAGGTTCCTCATAATCCTTCTACATATCATTTACAAACTAACACACTGCTGCAGGGCTAAAGTTTGCCTTCAGTATGATACCATAGTCAAACCTAATATGCAATGCTTAGCATGCTCTGTATGTGTGTGTGTGTGTGTGTGTGTGTGTGTGCTCAGCTAAGAGGTTGTGTTCTGCAGAAGAGAACATCTTCAGTGTTTGACAAATATTAGCAAAATAATTGATGACAAAACACATGGTTGCACGTATACAGGGTATGTTCTCAGTGAAGGTTCAATAAACAATAAAAAAATAAATAAATAAGGTCTAATGTTTCTCAATTACAAAAGTTCTGATTAATTACAAATAGGCGTGGTTTTAAATATGAATAGATATTTACAGATTGTGTGGGCTAAAACGCACAAAAAGCCTAATTCTCCTTTACATTAATACACTGTGTTAAAAGTCAGGTATCCAAACTCATATTATTAAATATATTAAATAATTAAGTTCAGTGTATTTGATGGAATAGTGGCATCAGAATGTTTATTTTGTTTCTTACATGCATTAAATCCCACAGGCCGACATAAATGAACATTTCTAGCTACATGTTTGGCTGGAAGTGTGTATTATATTTCGAAAAAGGGAATTAAATACTTTTAAGTACATAAAGAAATAACTGCAAAGAACATTTCAGGCCAAAAAATGTTCTGTTTGACATTAATAAAAGCATAATGTTTCAAGACTAAGACGAAGCGGCATTTCCTTATTGTGTTAAAGCAGAATTAATAAGAGGAACAGAATACAATGATACAAAAATAAACCCTCTCACTTAAGAGTGCTGTCTGTGACCAGAAGCTTTATGGGAAATGTGGTTTAACATTTAGAGGAACACAAGCGTTTTAACACAAATGGTGGGAGACAAAAGCTTCCACTTTCCGCGTAGTGATCAACCAAGATCATTAATTTGACGATGACATCGTGAGAAATATGATTTATTGAGTTATTTAAATTTAAACCATGTGAAAGAATGAACTTCTAGAATATGCAGCACAATAGATGTGTGTTATACTACACTGTAACTGCCACCTCTTGGGATTGTTGGTAAAATAGAGGCTGTGCACAAATATTGACAGTCCGCAAAGCTTCAGCGCATATGTACAAGAACACACACACACACGCACACACACACACACGTACACACACACGTATATGGGAAACCAGACTTTCAGTTGGTGGTCTTTCCTGTCTGTGCAGCACAGGTGTGTGTGGTGTGTGTGTGTGCGTGTTTGACGCCCTCCCTGTCTTTAAGGTAACGCTTAATTAGACCACAAACTGACAACTGTGTGTGTGTGCGTGTTCCTGTGTGTGTGTGTGTGTGTTCCTGTATGTGTGTGTGTGTGTGTGTGTGTGTGTTTTAAAAAGCTAGAAAAATAAGTACATTTCCACTTTAACCCTCTTTCCAAAGCATTTTCTGTTGAGTACAAATGTGTCAAATACGTCAAAAGTCACAACAACAACAATGTGCAGCCGAGTACAAAATCGCACATTTCCAAGACACATATCTGCACTTTGCTCTCCCCCTCCTCCCTCCCCCCCCTCTCCCCAACACACAAACACCCACAGTCCCTCTCGCCTCTTATAGAGCATCCTGTTCACAAACACCTCGAGAGCAAGTTATTTTGTGCTTCTTGGGCTCGCTCGCACAAAGGAAGAATTAGGGGAACTTATTTGTGTTGCGGCGTTGCACTCACTTCTACAAAGGGGGAATTAGGAAGTTATTTGTGTAGCTCATGTTCACTTTTTAAGAGAGCAAGCCATCAGTGGAGCTGTTTATCTGCGCCTGTACAAAGCCAGGATTAGGGCCCTGTCTTTGAGGCCCCGCTCCGTAATCCCTTTATGGATGTCACCTGTCATCTCTCTCTAATCACCCTCCAACTTTCGCTCTCCCCCACCACCACCACCACCACCACCACCACCACCACCTTCCCTCCTTCCTATCTGCTCATCACAACTGCCTTTTTTTCGCTTGTTTCCCCGGGATGGAGATGAAGAAAGGGGGAGGCAAAAGCGGGGAGAGTTCAAGAGTGAAGGATGGCGAGAGATGGGGTTTTTTTTTTTTTTTTTTTGGGGGGGGGGAAATCGGAGTTCATAGGAAGAGACACACAGACACACACACCCTGGCACACAGCCTAATACCACCCGGAGGCCATGAATCCAGCTCCTCTCTCCCATCTTTTTCATCGTTTCCTCTATCTACACACCAATTTTTTTTTTTCTCTCCTCTCTCTCTCTCTCTCTCTCTCTCTCTCCATCACCACATCTCACACCTTTTTACCTTTGTTGCTCTCACTCATGTCCTGCCATTCTCCCTCCAGCTTCTCATCCGGGAGTCGGCTATAAAGCCCGGTGTGTATGTCCATCTATCCATCCATCCATCCATCCATCCATCCTGTCTTATCTACCCCATCCATCTCCACTCATCTCCTCTCAGCTTGCATGTTTAATGTGATGTATTTATCCTGCGTGTAATGTAAGCCGCAGCTGGCCATTAGTCAATTATGAAATTTAATCGTAACAATTATGAGAATCCATAGCGATTAACGCAGCATTTCCTCTTTCATTTACCTCCTGATGATTTTGCAGTGGGGCCATGAATCCTAACTTCCTTATCTCTTGTCTCTTTCACCCTCTTTCTCCCCCTCCTCCTCCATCCATCAAGCCCTTTTTTTCCTCTTTCTCTTCTCATGAGGCAAACTTTTCATCACTCTCTCTCTCTCTCTCTCTCTCTCTCCACATAACCTGCCCAGTTAGGCCTCAGCCCCGCTCTGCTTTAAGCCAACTAATCGAAACTGTGAATGAAACTGTGGTTTAAAGAAGCAAGAATAATAAAAAAGTATATCTCATTAGGTCTTGTCTGGCCTCCATCACATTAAGCCTTCTCCCTTTCTTTCTGTTTCTGGGCAGTGGAGCGGTGCAGTAGCGTGCGGCGGGGCCAGGGACTGAGGAATCTGATAGGGATAAACCAATTTGCCGTCCACACAAACATCCCAGCAGGCTTACGCCCCCGCCCCGGCTCCCATTGCTCATTTAAGATGGCGGTCGGAGAGGCCAGCAATTAAGTTTTAATTAGGTGGGGTAATTATTGCCGGGCAGGAAGTATCAGACGCCAGGATGATTGTTCTCTGGCCCGAGGAGGAGGGGATTGCGAGCTAATGGAAGGGGGTGAGGAGCGGGAGACCTTTACACCCACAACCTCCCCCCTCCCCCTCCCCCATGCTCCCACCCCCGTTCACACTGTCCATGACCTTCGGTGGTGACTGTGTGTGAAAGTTTCAGTCTGTAGTTTTTGTCCAGGTGGTCTCGGCACCTGTGTAACGTACTTCCTGTCGCCACTTTGGAATCTAAAAGCATATGTAAGTAGTACAACTTTAACATTTAAATTAAAATGTTTCAATGAAGACACATAATCATTTTAATGGCACAAGGTATAGCACCGGAGAATCAAATTAATTGATACGGGCAATATTTCACCTTAGGAGCACAATTTTTGAATGAAGAATGATATTACAATGTCTGTCAATTGTCAGTCTTATTGTGATTTTTGCCATAATTCATTGATTCAGAAGTTACTAAAATGAGCTTTTAACTGGTAATGAAACAGTAAATGTAATACTGATGCCTCTGTGTCACCTAGATAATGTATTGAGACCATCAGAGAGAAGATTGTCTGTTTCTATATAGTTATTCTTAATGCTCGTCATCGGAGCCACCGGGTCGGATCCTGGTGAAATCAGATGAAATCATGCAGGTTCACCAGAAACTCCTTCAGCCCAGACTCACTACTATTACTATTACTGGAGGTAAGGGAGGCACGGGAGAACCAGAACCAGGACTGAGCGGGCCAGACTGTCAGACCCCTGCTGCAGTAAAATGAGAGGTTTTCTAAAGGGAGTCTGGTGCTCGGAAACACGACCGCTTTTGTCCACAGGGACCGCCAAAATCACCACAAGATGAAATGTCGTCATAGTAACTTAAAATCATTTTGGCTCATATTGAACTCCTAAACTAACTAAAGTTAGAATTTCGTCATTTGCATGTGCGCCAAAAACAATTTGACGTAATAAAGATAGGAGCTGGCTTAAAATAAAAAAATCAACATGATTAGATGGGATACAGTTTATACAAAAGATGTGAGTGATTCTAACAAGATGATAGGCCTTGTTTTATGAGGCGAAACACCATTTGGGTTTATAATATAACAACATTATACAGCTAGGGATTGCATGCAACATTATACCAATCCTGGCAAGTATAGATTTTATTGAAAATTATAGATAGATATAACATGATTTATGATTGCAGATAGCGATGAAACATGTTTGCTGGATTGTTTCTATGGAAGCAACAATTATCAGATTGACACTAAAGAGATGTGACTAATGCTGCATGAATGTTTAATGCACTCTAACATGGCAATCCAGCAAACAAACAAAAGCAAATAAATACCTCTCCGTGCATATGTACATATGTGTGTGTGTGTGTGTGCGCAAACACACACATGTACAGGGGGGAGAAAAAAACACACTCATAGATTGTTAGTAATGCTTATTAGTAAGCATCATCCATTGGGGAGAAGGGGATTCACCCACAAACCCCCCTGACACCCCCTTACCATCTCTTATCAGCAGCCACCACCAACCTCCCCACACACACACACACACACACACACACACACAGACCATCAATGATGTCACGAGGCTAATCTCGTCGCGCCTCGGAACCCAATTAAAAAAACAGAGATGTGTGGCTGCCAACATCAGGAATCTAATCACATTCCAGGGAAGAGGCGCGTAATTTCCCCGGCTTTCTGCTGGGGTCGAGATAGAGATGGAGAGTAACGGCAGCGGGGACGGGCGCCGCTCATCACACTCGGGGCCCCCAGAGGTAGGCCCGAAGGGTGCTTGGGTAGGGCTTGGGTGTATCTACACGTGTGTGTGTGTGTGTGTATGTGTGTGTGTGTGTGTTGAAATAAAGCGGTTAAAGGCTCAAAAACGTTGCCAGGGTAGTAAAAAAATAAAGAAATAAAACAACAACGAAGCATTAATCCATCGCACCAGCCTACCGGGTACAACAATAGATACACAAACAGAGACAATGAGTCTATAGGGGCTGCCATGCCATGTTATAGCTGTAAGTGGTAGTAATATATATGCAGATATGGATGTGTATGTGTGTGTGTGTGTGCGCTTCTAAACAGACCATATAAGGTCTGCATATAACACTTAAACAACAATGACACAAGTGAAATAATTCAATATTTTTAGAGTATATTAGATATTAAAAGCATAGACTGTATATAAGAAGTGGACGTAGTCACCCATTGGTTTGTGGACTCTCGTTTTGAAGCCATCGCCATCTTGGTTTTTGTAACCAGAGTACAACCGAACGCTAAATAAGTGATTTTGAGGCGCCCAAAACCTAACAATTAACTTTCAAAAGGTGAAAACACACTCACAGATCGGACAACACCGTGGTAGAGACCTGTCAATCACAAGGTAATCCCACCCTAAAGCATCCCCTGCTTTATGGTCTGTTTGACTCTAAATGGAGCATCATTTACTAAATGAACATCATGCTGTATTGAAGAAGACTTGAAACTAGAGATTGAGACCATAAACTCATGTTTACAATGTTTACTGAGGGAATAAATCAAGAGAGAAGTAGAGTCATTTTCTCATAGACTTCTATACAACCAGAGGAGTCGCCCCCTGATGGACACTAGAGAGAATGCAGGTACAAGGCACTCCAGCGTCACAATATCTGTGCCGTTGCTTCATCAATGTTGAATGTTCTTTGACAAAGTTTTGACATCAAGCACCCTGTTCGTTTCACATTATCCTGTATTTTTCCTCCTCCCCTGTACTCAGCTCTCATTGGCTATGGTCGGGCCTCACTTTAATTTGAAGTAAAATATTTTTCTAAAGAAATAATACTTAACTGTTTTGTTTTTCTGAGAAATTCCTGGAGCTGATTCAGCATTGTACACAGTTTTTTCTGTGAGTAACCCCCTCCATTTCCTTTATCCATTGCATTTTGGGATAATCAGCCAACTCCAAATCAAGCAAACTACTCAAAACCCAGATAGAATCGAAGAAGTTTGGAATCGGGACACTGTTAAAGTCTGATTAAAAACCAAAACTCTTTCTAAGATGACGGTGAAGGTTCTGACTCTGACATCATGAAACCACAAATATTTTTGGGTCAAAGCAAGTGCAGACCTGTTCTAATCCTGATGACCAAATTGCGTCTTAATGGCCTGAGTCATGCAGAGTTTTTCCAAAGTTCAGGTAGAAGCATGCAACCGAGAGCTGCCTACATTTGGGGGTTGCTTAGGTGGGGGGGTGAGGAGTTGCTCCATCTTTTGCTGAGTGGGTTTGAGAGGTTTCTGGTGGTTGGAGGGGAGTGTTGGGGGGTGGAGGTAAAGGTGGTCAGTTCATGACCTGGTCAGGAATGCAGTCACCCTTTAGAGGAGAGCCACGGGGACTTTACACCGGGGGGGAAACTCTATACCTCTAGTAGAAAAGACCTGTCAATCACCTCCGGGCCCTTTGCAGGGGAGGCCCGTCGCTCCGACCCGACATGCTCCTACAGACGCACTGACGCAGACCCGACGGAGTCAGTCGAAAAGAAATACTAAATTTTCTGTCCTCTGAAATGTACATTGGTCCCAGTATGTCTCTGCATGCAGGGACGGAGGGGGAGGCGAGGGGGGGGGAGGGGGAGGAGTTGCTCCGTCTTTTGCTGAGATGGGAGCAAACACAGTTGACAGCTTCCTTCCTCGCAGTAAACACTGCAGCGCCACTTAGACATGGGTCAGGGACGGCCCTCCACCTCCCACCTACAGCCTCACTCACCCACCCAAAAAGAGCCTCTCCGACATGTAACCCTCCCTCCTCCTCCCCCTCCAAGTTTGGGACGGTAACAGCTCCTTCGTCATGCAGCCAGACATGTGACCCGCTGGTCGGCATTACCTTTCATCTCTCCACAAACACACCCCGAGTATCACCCCGCACTCCCCCACATATATACGCAAACACACACACACACACACACACACACACACTGCACTTTACCCCTCTCAGCACACTAAAGGGTCTTTTAGAAGATGAGACAACACTGTGTCAACAGCTTGTCGATGGTCAAAAGGACGCTGAGAGATGGACACACATATTGGTTTTACAGACTTCAGGCAACATTTCGGATTCGATAATTACATAATATATTCAGGAGTGTAGATTGGAGCTGTAAAAGTCATTGCAACGGGATAAATTAAAGATAAAAAAGCAACCATGTTCTTGAATGGTCTGTTGGCCAGTTGGCTCACAAACATAAGACTTTAAAAGGAAAATATCTTTGGGAGACTGCCTGATTTTTCCACAGGTTTACAAAATCTCGACAAGAATAAAAGTGGAAAGCTCAGAATTTGGCCTCTTAAATAATCTGTGACATGTTCATGTATTCATCAGAAGCACAGACATTTAAATAAAGTTCCAAGTTGTTTGTCTTCAGAATAGATGGTTGAAAAAGCTCCAAGAACACAAAAATAGATTTCCATTTCTGAATAAAACTGATCGTGGGTTTAACACTAGATGGTGTAAAATGCAATTTACTCTTCAGTTTTTTAATTGTCTTCAAGAGAAGGGTCGATCAGCAGAACTCCGGGCTCGGTTCCACCTCCTCTCTGTTGGACCCTTTCCAGTCCCGAGCCTTGAAAACGAAGTGACGTCTAAAACTGCGTACCAGATACGATCGCCAGGATACGATAGTTCGCGTTCAGTAGTTGGAATAAGCCCCACGACCTTCACCAACAACAAGTTAAACAATAAAACAGTAATATTTTTAGATAATTGTATTTATAAAGTTATGTAAACTAACATTAAGCAGGGAAATGACTTGTATTAACCTTATGAGTTTGCTAATGTTAGCTTACCTTAGCTAGCTATGCTAATGTCATGAGCAAACTAAGGTTAGCTGAAATTATTAGCTAAAGTTTGTTGCATTCTTTCACCTGTCGTTGCTAACGACATTAGCATAGCTAGCTAAGTTAATTGTTTCTTAACGTTTCCTTACTATTTAAAATATTAAGGTTGTATTGTTTACCTCAGTGTTATTCATGGAGTTTGTGCTGCATGGCTGTGATACAATGTATTTAATGTATGCTTAGTAGGGAACTTTATTTATTGACAATATGCACAATGAAACAAAACACTGCGCAATATAATACAGTTGCATGTAAACGTTATTTATTGACAAGGAAGCTTGCTTAATTGACATGATTTTCACCATAACACACTTACACACTACATGATGTGCTAATTAGCGTTGGAAATTAGTCAGTAATTATTCACATTGTGTTTATGTACCACATAAATATATAAATATGTAACTGTTTTGTACACAAACTGACTATAAAGTAGAAAATGATCACGGTGTTAAAAACTGGTTAGCTACCTCGGAATATAACTTAAAGATTTTCTATCTTTTAGCGGTTTAAGTGAGCGACAACAGAAGAAGAAGAAGCCCGTGAACGTATGACGGCCCATCGTTCTAATTCAAACCCACTGATCAGATAAATCGCTGACATTTCGTTGGAATCTAACACACATGAAATGAAGTGGACGGCTACCGGTTTCGCTCTGTACCGATTCAGGGAATTAATTGCTACACTTTCATCTTCTGTTTTTTTTTTTTATCAGAACAATGCTCATTTATTTATGCTGAATATTATGCCTGGCATGTCAATTAATTATCAGCAAATTTGTTGGTAAGATTCAGCTTGCGTGTGTGAGTGTAATTGAGTGTGTGTGTGTGTGTGTGTGTGTGTGTGTGTGTGTGTGTGTGTAATTGAGTGACGTTGCCTCCGTGGGGAGCTGGGGATTGGACTGCCGGTTCTAGATGCAGTTTTCACATCCTAATTGAAGTTGGTCTTTTGAAGTAATTAAGATAAGGGTGTGGAGACAAAATAATTGGTATTATGCGACAGTAATTAAGCCATGCTGCCTTTTTTTCTGCTGCCTTAATTCAACAGCGTCGGCTTTTTTCTTCACAAACAATGCGGCCGTCTGCGGCGTTTTTTGTTGACTCGGCACTTTGCTTTCATCTCTGTTTGTGTTTTATTTTTACTGTGGCCCTTAAGATCACCTTACAGACCACTGGAGCGCACACACACACACACACACACACACACACACACACACACACACACACACACACACACACACACACACACACACACACACACAATAAAACACTCAGCTGCCACTTTATTAGGTACACCTAGCTGAAATCAATGCATTCTAACACAACAGTCCTGCAAAAAAAATCCTGTTTTTAATGCATATTGTTTCAAATTTTTTGGCCACCACATTCATAGAAACCTGCACAAAATTGCTTTCTATAACATAACACACACAAACACACGAAACGCACACACACACACACACACACACACACACACACACAAAGCCTGCAGCCTCTTGTGACCAGGTTAGAAAAGCAAAGCTGCTGTAATTGTATTTAATAAAACAAATTACACCACTACCAAAACCCCGCTGTGAAGTCTGAGCCGTCTATGTAGTCCATACAGTGTGTGTGTGTGTGTGTGTGTGTGTGTGTGTGTGTGTGTGTGTGTGTGTGTGTGTGTGTGTGTGTGTGTGTGTGTGATTTGGCCATGTTGAATTCTCTGTGGGTACCAAACCTTTTCGCTACAAACTGAGCAGCTCAGAAAACACCACTTTAAGCAAATGGTAACCCTCTTAACCCACCAACAATATGTAATTTCACATTGTCCACCAGAAACTGGACACCTACACACACACACACACACACACACACACACACACACACACACACACACACTCACACACGCACACACTGTTTTTAGCCTTCCTGATACCGAGCGTGTCCGCAGAACAGCTACTAACACATCAGCCAATTTCTGAAGAGACTTATCTCACAAGGTGTGTGTTTCTCACATATTCACGTACTACAATTCGGGAGACGTCACCCACACAAACACACACAGACACACACAACACACACACACACACAAATGTGTACATGTACACACACTTTCATTTGTGGCTGCAGGATTATAAAGAATTCAGAGGCAGGCGTTAACAAAAGGAACGTCTTAAATGGTGGACAGGTGTGTGTGTTGGTTGGTGTGTGTGTGTGTGTTTGTGTGTGCGTGTGGTTGATTTTAGTGTTGGCACAACGTCAGCCAGCCAGCTTAATCCTGCCCCCCACCCCCCACCCCCTCCCTGAGCTTGGCCACAACTAAAACAGGTAATACACACTGTCTCCTGCTGAACACACTGCAACCAAAACCAGACACTGTTTATATGTGTGTGTATGTGTGTGTGTGTGTTTTATGGGTGCTCACAGCTATTTTGGAGAGGCTGCGATAGCCAAATAAGAGGGAACAATGCAGGTGCCACCAACAGTCTTGGGCGCTGTCCAATATGGTGGCAGGGTGCTTGTCTTCTGTGTGTGTGTGTGTGTGTGTGTGTGTGTGTGTGTGTGTGTGTGTGTGTGTGTGTGTGTGTGTGTGTGTGTGTGTGTGTGTCTCTTCCTATGTGTGACATGTGACCTCTCTGTGGTTAAAAGCAGGAGTTGTCAGAGGAGTTAATAAAGGCTTCTGGAGCAGCGTCTTCCTCTGGTGGTTTGACGACCCCCCCCACCCTGTTCTGCTTCCTTATTCTGTGTATATAAATATGTGTGTGTGTGTGTGTGTGTGTGTGTGTGTGTGTGTGTGTGTGTGTGTGTGTGTGTGTGTGTGTGTGTGCATGTCTTTCTATATTTATGACTTTTTTACTTCAAATTCTGTTGTAATAAAATGTTATTTGTTTAAATGTAAGAATGTGGTATATAATATAACTATTTCAAGCAGTAATATGACTTCATACGTGTTTTTACGAAGATAAAAGCATTTATTTTTATAACTTATCAATTTTAATTAAAACTTAGAGATCAAATGTTGTGCTTGGTGAGCTACTTTGTCTATATGTATATGTTTTCTTCTTCTATTACGGAAAAGAAGAAGATCTTAAATACTGAAATTCGATTAAATATAACTACGGCATTCAATTCATGCTTGATTTAAGTCAAACAGGAGAGAATTCTTTGTTGCTCAGAGTTTTATTAGTAAATACAGTTACATCTGGTAGCAATCTGCTATATAAATATGGCGTAAAGCTCACTACCATACAGTATACGTATATTATATGACTGAAACATTTGACGTCATTCTAATAATTGTTGCAAACAACTCATAAGAGTCAAATGAAAATTTTGTAGATGTGCATTTGCTTCCCTTTGAATCATGCAGCAAATAAATGCTTTTGAATCTTATTTTAAGGCACCAAACTGTGACTCTTTAACTTCTAGGAAATCCAAGTTGTTGACTTTCTGAGTAATCTGAAATATTTGCTTATGTCTTTAATGTGTCACACGTATATTTCTTTAAACATTTGAACCAAAGCAGAAGATGATTTCAACCCACAGATACAAACAAGACATTCCTAGTCTTTGGGCTGTTTGTTCCGAGGGTTGACATCAAAGCCTCGCCGACGAACAGAAGACTTTGGTGATTTTACGTGATGTTTTATAGCTCTCTGTTCTGTCGAGTCTGCGCACAGATTCACACCATAAAAACGTCAGAGATCCTTCTCTCGCTATCAGTCTGTGCATCTTTTTCCCTTCAGGCTCTGGTTTGGACGACTGAATTACCACACAGAAACGCTAATGAGCACAGATTAACCCCCCCCCCCCTTCTTAAACCTCACCTAGCTGCCTGGCTCCGATCCATTCCTAGCTTTGAGGCATATGGACAGGTAGAGACGGAGCAAAAAAATGCAGCCCCGCCCAGACGGCCTCAGCCAATCAGAGAGAAGCAAATAAATCAGAGTATTGAGAAATTGTAAGAAGCACCACAGAACCCTGGAGTGATCAATCAATCAATCAATCGATGCAGGCCAATCGCTGTTACTCAAGCTCGTCAATCTTCTCATGACAACACAGTCGATTCAAAGCTTCATTGGTGGATCATATGGGAAGAAAATGACTTGTAATTACTTAATACTTAAAAAGACTAAATCAATTCAGTTGTTATCTTAACACTAAGGATGGTGAGTTTTTTACCTGTATATTAAACTGTTGTTATTGACACAACAGTACAGTTACGTATCAACAAGTATTTTACGTGTTTTGGAAACATTGTCATCCCAGACCCGTCCAATGAGGCCACTAGATAAAAAAAGAACAAAAAACACAATCCTCTCTGATGAGACTGAGATAGAGTGGTACATGAGGAAGATTTGGCGAGTTAAACATTGAATTATATTAAGTTATCCCAGACAGTCACACTAATAAATAGATCTATCTAAATATCTATTTATTAGTGTGACTGTCTGGGATAACTTAATATAATTCAATGTTTAACTCGCCATGATTTATTTATGTTTATACATTTATTTACTTTAAGTAAGTAAGTAAGTAAGTAAGTAAGTAAGTAAATAAATAAATAAATAAATAAATAAATAAATAAATAAATAAATAAATATAAATAAATGTATAAATATAAATAAATCATTATATTAAAATAAGAATAAAAATAATACAGTCAGAGAAACGAACAATAAAAAAAAATGATTTTTTAAAGAAGAATTAAAAAACAAAAGCATTGGCAATGTCTCCCCCTCTGGCGAATTAAACATCAAACCATTGCATCAGGAAATAACTGTCTCTGATTGGTCGGCAGTGTGTTCATTAAAATCCTACACTAGGACACCTTAAACATTATTTCTGATGAAAAGTATAAACATCTTTCTGATTGAATATAGAAGCTATATTAAACTGCTGGTAGCCATAGCAACAATACCTCAACCATTACTCACTGATAAAAGTAACTGGATTAAGGGACACCCACATACCTGCAGTATAAAACACACCTGTGTCCATCACACCATGACCAAACCAGTTACCTGCTTTGGGACATTTCGGTTACTTCACCTTGACTACGATGTCTTAAATGCTTTTGTTCTATTCTTGACAATCATGTTATCTATACTTTAATAGTGGTTTCCAGTCTGACAGTTGGACTGTTGGAGTGTGTTGACAGACGAGCAGTAAGAGAGATCTTCACTCTCCTTTGTTGCTGTGATGTCAGCGGTAAAAATCAGGCAGACAGCCAAGCTTCAATCCAAACTCCGCCTGAGTTCATCTGAAATCATCAAGAGGACAGTCAGAGAGCGTACGGTAAACTCACACAGGACAGTGTGTTCACGAAGTGACAACGTCTTTTTCATTTTTCATCATCTGGGTCCCCGGCACATGGGAGGGGAATGAAGAAATAACGGCACTCGTTAATTCCCCCCCCTCTGAAAAGGTGCGACATGTTGAAATGTAATGACTTGGCTTGCTGAACTGAAACCGAACACTGCTTTAAACCACAGAGGTGTCGTGGATGGGAGCCGAGAGAGAAAAGGGGCACGGAGGCAAAGGTTTCTTATCCAAATTAATACAGAGCCTCGCCTTTCATCACAGCCTTTATTGAGTAATATAGACTGTTCCAACCTCACAATGGCTCTTTCAACACTCTCTTGGCAAAAGACTGCTGCAGATTCATGTCCCCTTTTTTTTCATGCACATTTTCCTTATTTCCTACTTCTATCTCGGAGAGAGAGAGAGAGAGTTTCTGCTATTCATCTATTCCCCTTGCATCTCGCCTTTCCGGAGCCATCTTTTCACGGCCCCTTCATTGACAGTCTCCCAGTCCACCACCTCCCCTGGTCACCGGGGAGCTCATTCTTAGTTGCACAAAAAACGTCCGTCACGGATTGCCTTCCTCCCGTCCGCCTGTGAATTAGCTGTGTGATTACACTGAGCTGGTGGGGTAAAGCCCGTGGTTGGATTAGGAGGGGTGGGGGGGGGGGTGTACGGGATAAGGCCCTGTGATTGGAGAAGCCCAGCAGAGTACAGACGGACCGACCCAGCAGACGGGGCGGACGGCTAACTAGCCGCAGAAGACCTGAGGCGGGGCGAGATCTCGGCGTGGCGTGCAGTTGTCGCTTTGGCACATCGTGCTGATACTGGCTGCAGAGAAAAGGCCAGCCAGATAGAGGCAGTGCCAGGAAGCCACAGAGAGGACAGTGTTTGGGCTTTGGGTTGTTATTTTTGGTTCTGGATGAATGAGGCCGCGGGTGGGAGGTTGGGGAGGTTTGGGGGGTTCTGACATTAAGTTAAGTGGAACTAGATGCTTCTGAGCAGTGAAGTTTGTCCGACAAATCGCCGTTGTTTGTGTCCTATCATGTTGAAATGTCAATGAATGATAAGTAGATGCGTAAAATAAACAGTTTTGCTAATGGAGTTGTGTGGTGCCGTGCTCACTGATGGAGTGCAGGCCAAAGCATTAAGAAAAAAAAAAGAGGACGTACGTAGCATGCGTTCTTACACGTGAACTCCAGATTTCTTGAAGTGGTGTTTGGTTTCAGAGGATGTTGCATGTATGCTTGCTTTGAACATGTTTGTCTCTGCATGATGCCTACCTAATGTATGCTGTATTCCTTTCAGAGCATTGGTTTGTGCACATTCTAAGAAAGCTGTGTCTGCAAGATGCTTTTAACCACAAGCACCCATATCAGGATGTGAAGTAGTGTCAGAGATAACAGCAACCATGGTGGGAAGTTCTTCACTGCTGCTGCTTCGTCGGCCATGGCGTCAATATTTAACGTTATAGGAAGGTTCTTGGGTGTTGCCCTGTTTAGCGCCGGAGCCCTTAAGGAAGATATTCAACCAAGGAGACGTCGAGCTAATTGTCGGTTAGCGAGCTTGTTAGCTCGGTCGCTAACAGGACAACAAATTCATTTGTACGATTAAATCTTGTTTCATAACTAAATGCATTGTAAATTCCCCTGACCAAGAAATCCATTTCACACATCGACTCCATTATAATGATTTATTTACTCCCTAAATGTTTCAAATACTGGAGTGACCAGGCTATCAGAGCTCTTGTTGTCAAATCCAAAAAGAAGGCGAAACACCAGTTATTCATTTGAGCAAAGAAAAAGGTAGTAAATGTCAAAGAACTGTAAGTGGTAATTACTGGATATAAATTTGTCAAAATTACCCTTACAGTGATTTATGGCGTTAAAATGCTAAAGCACACCTTGTGAACTTGACATGCAATAACATTTTTGAAATGCTTCTCTCTTTTCCTTTAAAGAACCTCTGCACAAAGAAACAATAAAAAAAGAGGTTTATCCTTTTTGCTCTTCCAACTCATTTCCTAACAACTTCTTAGCGTTCGCACATGTCAACGTCTTATGTGTCAAATGGCGCAACTATTCTGAAAGTATTACTGTACTACGTACTGTTCGGAGGTACAAAGTGGCTCCGCCTGCCTTGACACTCCTTCAGTGTTACCTCACTCTTTTGTCAGTCTCACGGCTGCAGACAACGGAGCCTTGTGCTCGGTCTCGTCTGTGAGAACGAGACTCGCGCCCCCAGCTCTGCTTTTATACACAGTCATTTTTATTTGAATGTGTCTGAGCCATAAATTAAGAAGACAAATGAAGTTGTGTGCTTGTCTGTTCATATGTGTGTGTGTGTGTTTGAGTAGTGCGAGCCAATCCAAACAAGGGTGTTGACAGTCTTTGAAATGTGTTTTTCTTGCTTGGATTCATAGCGCTCAGTCGTCGGCAAACGGAGGATATGGAAGAGGGGGATTCTGGGAATTAAAAAAAACAAACAAGAAAAGAGGAGGAGATAGATGGAGATAGAAGGAGAAAGGGCTGCAAAGCAATATCCACAAAAATCACCCCTCTACCATCAAGAGCAACAGCGATTATTAAGCTTTCCCCTCTGCTTTGGCAGCGTAGTTAAGTCTGTGTAGAAGTACAATAAAGATAGCGAGTTATGACTGAGATGTATCCCTGTCCGCTGAGAATGGGTATCGTTGAGGAGTCCATTTGAGAGCAGCGTTCATTACCTTGGCGCAATTTGATTTTTGTGAAATCTAAGCAGAATTTTTAATGGTATGCCACACTGCTCAATAATTCCACTGATAAGGGGCCGGGGGAGAATGGGAGTGCAATGGCCTGTGTAAATTTGTGACTGAAGACATTGCGGTTATCGCTCTCCCGCCGCCGTTACCCCCGTCGTTTGCTCCATCCTTCCCTCCCTCTGCACTCATCCTTCACAACCTCCCTTTCCCCATCCCTCTCGTTCGTCACCTCTTTAAAGATATTGAAGGAGTAGGAATGGATTCTCTCCATTCCTACTCCTTCCTCCCTTTTGTGTCTCATAGCAACACACTGGCCTACATGCACCATCCTTTTTTTTTCTTCTTCCCAAGCGGCTGCATTGTGATCGATTGTCTGCGCCTTTAGACGAGCGTATTTAAATGCATTTTATTTTTTATCTCGTCTGAAGCGTTTTTCCCGCTTCTTGTTGTCCTTTTTAATAAAACCAGATAAAACCAGGCCTCATTAAAAAGGTCACTGTTTGTTTATGCATTGTTGTTGTTGTTCCTAGAGAGACCTTGGACGTATATCAGCGCCCATCAGGCAGGAACCTTTCATTACACTCCTATACTAATAATGTTAAAACACACACACACAAACACACACGCACACACACAGAAGAGATAAGGGTCCCCTTTAAAAGCGGATGCATTATTTAACACAGCCGGCTAATGGCCCAGATTGTCCCGTAACAATTGAATAACATCGGCAGATAACGGCGAGCCTTTGCTCTGCGCCTTTTAAAGGATGGCCCCTGTGAAACCGTAGATAGTGGCACCGCACCGACGAAGAGGAGGAGGAGGAGGAGGAGGAGGCAGTCTACTCCCCAAGCCAGGCCACAAAACATTGCTCCATCAGAAAATAGGATCACCACCAGAGGTCCAGACCAGAGGGTAAAAAAAGAAAAGAAAAGGGGGGTCGGGGCGAGGAGGGGAGGGGTTGGAAATCAATAACATGTTGGTCAGTATTAATCTGGCATCAATATAGCCGGTATCTTTTACTTTTCATGGTAATGGCTCCAGTGATCTCCTAAAGTGCCTCTCAAGTGCTTAGAGGGCTGCCGATAGCATCTTATCAGGGCCAGAGGAGAGCACTGGCCATGGAAGGGAAGGTAAGCGGGGTGGAAGGGGTGGATGGGTGGGGGGGTAGTACCAACAGGGTCCTGGGCCACTTTAAAGGAGGCATGAGTGTGTGTGTGTGTGTGTCAACCGATATAACCCTTTTCAATTTATCCTCATACAACTGTTCATATGATATCCTGCTAATCCCAAAAATTTGGTGCGCTTTCCAACGAATACCAGCAACATGTGTCAATCTCTACTTGTTAGATGTATACGGTCTTTTCAAAATAAACTTCAGTCTTTACAGGAAACTGAGTTATGTTTAGGCAACACAACTACTCGGTTAGGTTTAGGAGAAGATTTTGTAATACTTAGGTTTAGGAAAAGATGGTGAAATACCTAGTTGGGTTTAGGAAAATATTGTGAAACACTTAGTTAAGTTCAGGATAAGATCGTGAAATAGTTAGGTCTTATGAAAAGATCTCGAAATACTTAGTTATGTTTAGGATAAGATCGTAAAGTACTTAGTTAAGTTTAGGAAAATATCTTGAAATACTTTGGTAGGTTTGAGAAAAGATTGTGAAATACGTACTTAGGTTTAGGCAACACAACCACTTGGTTAGGTTAAGGAATATATTGTCATTTGGGTTAAATAACCACTATTGTACTACAACGACTTCTTGTTTCACGCAGGGAAAGAACAGCAATCACATGGCTCAAAGATCGTTGTTTGTTGGACCGTGTCTTTATACGTCCTTCCGTTCAAGATTACATGGATAACATACGAAGAGAAATCGTGGGATATCTACAATTTACGGTGCATTGTTTTTCGTAGGTATTGCTACGGATGATGGATAAAACCAGCCTGCCCTTTTACTGAACCCCTGACAGATGAGAAGGCCATATTTAGCAACCACTGGTATATTGGATGGAGTCTGGACAACAACAAAAACACACATCTCTGGGTAGGTTGCGTTACCTTTTGTTCCTCTAGGAGGGCAGATTTGGTTTTGGTGCATTTTTAAGGTGCAGAAAATGGCTCCACAAATCTTCATTCATCTTTTTTTCCAGCTCATCATAAAGTCCTCTGTGTTTGATTTGGTATGGATGCATTGACTTTACACCCCAGTGGCTTTCTGGTATTCTTTATGTTGGTTTTACTGGGATGACAGGTTTTTTTTTTCCTTCTCCATATGAAAATCAATTGACTGTGCTCTTGATACAAGGGCTGTCAGTATGTGATAACTGTACATGAATCTTGAATGGATTTTGAGGCCGGACATGGTCTGTTACTGTTTTTTTTTTGTTTGTTTTTTTACATATGTGGTCTTGTGTTTAGATTCATGGTGGTTTGTGGAAACTGTAAGGAGATTACTACTCCATCAACAAGTCCTTCCTTTTAATAGTCGATGTGCATTCCTCTGATTGGCCTCTTTAACAATGGTATTTATCGTACATAAGCTCACAGCTTTACGTAAGCTCACAAGCTTATACCCACAAACTGGATATCTATAACAGCTCTACAGCTGTCAGTGTCTGAGTTTCAAACAGTTAAATAAAAATGAACTAACGCTGTTGGCATCAGAAACCTCCCAAAAAAAACCACTTGAAGTTTTAGTTTAAAACCAGAAAGAAACATGACATAAAAAAACTACTTTTTCAAAAGTTTCTGCAACTAATGGTTCCTCTCACAGAAGCTATTACCTTAGCATAACTTAAGCTAAGTAATTTAAAGTTACAGAGCCTATCTCTAATAACTTAGCATACTTGCTAATGCTAAAGCTAAAGCTAATGAGGGGTCAAAATGACCCAATGATGGTTTTGAGGTAAAAATTATTAGATATTTATATTATTTTTAGCCCACATCACACTGTATGATTGATTTACACATTTTAGGAAATTACATAAACAGAGATGTAGGGGTTTTGAAAAATAAATAACACATTCAAAGCTTTTATTGGCAGGAGAGCTGTCGCCTAAGATTTCCTGTAATTGACTTTACTACTTATGATGATTGATATTGTAGTTAGAAGGTACGAGTCAACATTAATTTGATTAAAACTAATTAAACTATTACATTACATTACATTACAACATCAAACTTACAAGTTTACCATTTAGTCACAGAACATTTATGAGACTGTCATTAAAAGCTCAGTATACCTTCAGTTTTGTTTTTATTTCTTCAAGAACTGCATTGTAAAGAATTAGCATGTGAAGCCGACCAAACTAAACACCAGAGGTGACTTTGAATCCAGTCCTCTCATCAGATATTTGGCGAGATGACGACCGGCTATTCTTAAAAAGAAGGCGTGACAGTCACGAGAATTTAAAGTGTTCTTTACAGTTCTGCATCTGGAGGATTCACATTTCTTGGCCACGTTGCGTGATCTTTAACCCCCTTAAAGCTATCAAAAAAAATGGCATCCCAGTAAGACCAGTGCTCTCTCTTACTGGCTGATGCACCGGGGATGGGGGACTGATGCCTGGTGGATGTGGTCCACCCTGCAGGGTATATGAGGGATTCCTTGAGGGAGGGAGGCGGGGCGGATATAAACTGTGTGTGTGTGTGTGTGTGTGTGTGTGTGTGTGTGTGTGTGTGTGTGTGTGTGTGTGTGTGTGTGTGTGTGTGTGTGTGTGCCAGGCGTTGGCAGCATGCCCTACTCACTGATCCTGTTGGATGCCTTCCATTGGCCCTCTTCCCCTTAACTCCCCCATTCCTCCCTCTTTCTCACTCTCTCTTTCTCTCTCTCTTTTTATTTCAACAGCGGCTCTGGTTAAAGCAAGAGTGAACATTCTGTAATACCAAACCCTGCATGTAACACGATGAAAAAAGAAAAGCATAATTAAAACACTATTCATCTTTTTTTTTTTTTGCTGAACATGCTGAACACCAGTTATTGCTAAAAACCCAACATGCATCTTTTCTTTACAGCCAGGAAGCGTTGGTGTAGTGTGTCAAACCCTCTCAGGTTGATGATGACAAAGTTAACAGTGGGATCTCCTCTGCTCTAATGTGTGTTTGGATAAAAATACTCCACGTTTATTTGGCCGCGGCCTGAGGAATTACTCCCTCTTTAGCTTCTTTTGTCTCGGACCGGCTTATCCAGTGAACTGAGGGACATCTGAAATGCCCCCGAAATGCAGTATATCTAATGAAAATGTTTTAAATCTCTATGCCCATATAAACTATTTGGGATTATCCAATATCTTTACAAATAGAGCTGATTATCCCATTAAGCTGAACTCTTACTATAAATAGTTTTTTAATACCGATGTAGATTTGTGGGGGCCGGAGCGGAGGGGTGGAGGGGATAAGTGTTTCTGGCGATGTTTTTTTATTTGATGCCCACCCCCCCTACTCTTCCTCCCTTCCTCCAGCCACATACACACCATCTCTCTCTTGCGCCCGTGGTCCTTTTCTGTTCGCTGTGAATATTCTACACTAATACCATTCTCCAAATGTCAGAACGGGAGAGCATAAAAACCTTGGCTTTATGATTTTATTTTTCACCTCCAAAGAAAAAAAATAAAAAAAAGTCCAGGAGAGGGTTTCTTTTATTCCTGTTCCCTCTCTCGGTCTCTCCCTCCATCTCCCTTCTGTCTGCGGCGCTCAGTCTCTCTATTCCCGCTCCATTCTATTCCATTTATTCATATTCAACAGTCAATCATTTTCTGAAAAAAAAGAGAGAGCGAGTGAGTGAGAGTGAGGGAGGAAGGCAGAGAGAAATCCGGAGATTGCAGATGGAAGTGGTATTTTTTTTATTTTTTTCATGTTCTTATCCTTCCGCATTTGAACCGGCGATGTGGAAAAGCGCTAGGAGCACCGCTTTACATAGCAGCCTCCCTCTCATCAAAAGCCGCCAATCGGGCCTAAATCAGCATGCAAAATGCCACTCAACCCTGTAGCCTTTATTAAAGTTTGCAGGGACTCAATTTGAGATAGCGATCGTTCCTATTAAAAAGCCAAATGTAAGATAGTTTTTTTATATAAATCTCAGGGTGGAATGGAATTGTTAATCAGCATAGGCTGATGTGATTTCTCTGTCACAAATCCTGCCCAGGGCTCAGCGGCACACCAGCTTTACCGTAACTTCGGGCTTAGCAGTCGCCACGGAAACCAGGGGAGGAGGGTATAGGAAACGGTGGCGGGAGGGTGTGTGTGAGTGGATTCGGGAGGAGTGTGTATGGTGTTAGTGTGAGTGTGGGAAAGAGGGGGTGAGGGGGTGTAGGTTGGGTGATGCAGGGTTGGGAGGGGGTGGTCGGCTTAGCCCCCCAACACCGCCACCCCTCCACCCCCACCAGCCTCCATCAGCAGCCCCTCCTTGATGAGGAGGGAGCTGATAACGTGGCTTGATTGGATTTGAGGCAAAGTGCTGGAGTGTGTTTTATTTTGAAGGGCTGAAAATGCAATCTCTGACCTGTGGCTTGAATAACAAAACATTTAAATAAAAGAACGCCGTCACCTTACTTGCAAATTCTTTTGAAGAAATATTACAACTATTTTCACTGGAGCTCTTTTTTTTGTGTTTGTTTGTTTGTTTGTTTCCCAGGCTTACTGGAGTTGTATTTCCTGTGTTTCTATTTCTCTGTAAGGGAGCCATGCTGTGGAAGAGTGTGAAATTGTTTGGCCCCCCTAGTGTGACCCAAGCGCCAGAGTTTTAAAAAAAGGATGAGAGTGGTTGTTGTCCCACCCTCTGTGCTGCCACCACCACCACCACCACCACCAACCCCCCAACTCTTGGCCTATGTCCTGCCTGGCACAACCTCCTGTTTTGGGGGGCTGAGCTGCAGACCCTTGCCCCCCCCCTCAGACCCTGTGGTTCTCTGGATCGGTATCGGCCACGCTCAGAGAGCAGCACCAGCTTAACCTCCCAAAACCACACATACAATACACACATATGACGGCAGACTCAAAGTGTACACATGTGGGAGTGGATTAAAGACTATGCACAAGACGGAGTGAATGAGAGTAGTCATGGCTTCGCACATGCTATAGTGTCAGTTCCTCTTATCCAATTTGAGCCAGAAAGAGGTCATCCTGTTGCAGATATGATGGGAAACAAATGAAGCTCCAGCTTGGAGGCTGATTAGTTTTGCATTTGCAGGAACGGCTGGCCAAGGGGAACACGATACCCATGATGCATCGTTGGGTTGCCGGGCCAATGCCCCCCATGAGCTGAGTACGCAAAGAGCTGAACCCAATCGTGAGAAAACGAAATGTACCGAGGTGGCAGATCCCATGAAAACACAACCGAAATATGCATCGGAGAGTCCTAAAAGCAGATTCCTTTTTTTTTAAATTATCTCTGTTTATATACACGTGCCAGCGTATGTACTGCATTTGCAATCATAATTTTGACGACCTTCTCCCATTAGCGGAGCTGCCGTCTGGCCAATCTTCGCTGCCTCTCAGTAATTGAATGTGATTTTAATGGTGAGAAGCCTGTGTGCACGTGTAATCCAACACTAGAGAGGGGAAGATAATGCCAGCGGCTGTCAAGTGAAGGGTTAGTTTGACTCGATGAGTTGAAGGACGACGCATATGGGTTGGGCCTTAGTCAACAAAGGCAGTAGATATTAGAAATATAGAGTTATGATGCTCAGATCTCGGCGGTTGAGCGGTGACCCGCTACGGCGACCGTGTTGTTCGGGGTCAACAGAGAGCTTAAGAGTTTAAGAGTGTTTGTAATGATGCACATTCCCTGCTTTTGTCTCCGTCTGTGTTATTGTAGTCTGCGGTTTGGATTAGCGGCTCTCCAACCCTGGCACGGAGTCAGTTAGCCGTCTCTGTCTGATGATGTCACAAAGCTCTTAGCCGATGGTTATCTGTCGGTTTTGGCTGAGCCCGCCGGGTTTGGCTTAGCGGCGGTGTCTTGTGGTGTTGTTAGCAGGCTTGTGGTGCAGCGGGCGGGTGATTGCATTCATGGCGCTGCCATCGGACGCATTATCAAATGGAGCGATTGGATTGATTGCAAAAAAAAAGGAAAACTCCTGGCCGTCTCGTGTGTGAACCCCCGACCGCTTGGCAAAGGTCAAGACTCAACTGAACGATCCCAGGTCTCACCATGAAATGCAAAAATAAGAAACTAACGGCGCTCAAGTTAAGTTTAGTGGCGTCTTAAGGGGACAATCAAATGTCTAAGAGCCTCTTTCTTTCCCTCTTTGTCATCTCTTACTTTTTTCAGTAAGAGCTTGTTGCGTCTTTCAGTCTCTAAACTTTACTTAAGTAATCCGTAATCAAGCATATCATACTTCAACAGTAAATGAAAGACTAAAGAAAATCATCTGGGTTTGATATATTACTCATCCTCTGACCTTTGTTTCTCTTTGTCAATTTGGACTTGTGGCTCTCTAAATCATGCTTTAGCTATTGTGTATGGCTAACGAGAGGCTGATCGATAAAATCGATGCAGATGTGCACGCATCTGTCTCTCATATGTACGTTTCTTTCTTTTCTTTTTGTCGACACAGAGTTGTTGCAACTTTCTATGTCATCACGTACTTTACCGCAAATCTACGTTAAAGGAAAGGACAATTTAGGGGAAGAAAGGGTAAAAAATAAAACCAATTCAGACAGAGAGACATGTGTCTCATATATGGTCGTATTCATTTCATTTTTCTCTCAGCATGAACGGCGTGGAGGGCTACCAGAGAGCAGGCTGTATGTATTAGTATCAACACAGCGGGGCTATGCATCCCATACAGCGCTGCCTCCTCACATCAGCACAGCGCTGGAGGACAATCTTTTGTCTTCGGTCTGAGGGAGAACACACATACACACTTGCAAAAAAAAAAAAAACGGCAACCAGACAAACATACATTGCTTTTGGGAGTGTTGTTGCAGTATATTTCCTCCTCTCTCTCTCCACCGTATGATATGTTTACCAAATACCTGTTTAGAATGCGGCGGCGGCTGCGCCCCGCGCTCCCTTCCAGTCCCCGAGGATGCTCGGCGGTAAATGGCGGTATTATTTGTCAGCTCTGGCAGTGTCTTGAGGCTGCTTCAGAGAGATACAAGGAGGCAACTGATAAGGAGAGCATCAGAAGGGCAGTTAATTGCCTCCAGTCTCCGGGAGCTGGGGAATATTTAAAATCTATGGGATTAAAGACAGATTAAAAACTGCAGAAGCAGTGGGCCCAATGGCGCTTAAAGATTGCAATCAGCAAGGGTAATGGCGGAGAAGAAGGAGGGGAGAGAGAGGGGGGGAGGGAGGGTGGAAAAAAAAACACTGAACGAATGCGGCGGCTGGGGGAGGAAGGGAGGGAGGGTGCGAAAAAAAAAATGACAGATAGGAAATTCAGATCCGCTCCTAATGCCCAGGGTTCCATCTTGTAAGCACGATTCATCTACGTGTAAATCGTTTTTTCTCCCCCGTCTTTTTCGTTTTCTTTTTTTTTTTCCTCCCCTCCTCATCCGAGGCCTGCTTCGCTAGCGTTGCCGCTGCTTCGCCGGCGCTTTGCTCGGCGCCCCCTTATCAGCCCATCAGTGAATTAAAAAGCGCTTCTCCCCTATGAGGATTAAGGAGGTTGATTGAAGACGGTACGAAAACTGGCTAATAAGTCGAAAATGTCAGAAGGGCACTCTATCGAAACTGTGTACTTTTCATAATAAAGCTGACGAGAATGGGGGGGGGAGGCGGGAGGGAGCGGGGGGGTGAGTGAGGAGGGGAAAATAGGGGAGAGAAACTGTCATGTCAGATGTGGTGGATGGAAAGACAGCGAGAAGGAGAGGACAGACGAGGACCAAACGCCTGTTTTTCATCCGTTTGCCGCCGTTTTGTTGTTGTGGTCTCAGGTGTAAAAATGTCAACATTTATATGCCGAAAACAAAGAAAAGGTAGCCTCCTCCACGCCAGCGTGGAGAAACGATGCCCTCACGGTGTGATGCGCGATACAGCCACGACAGAGGCGAGGGCCATATAACGCTATCATTAGCGATATTAATGATATCCGGAGCTTATCGGCGGCATCTGAAGGCATCGCGAATCACGGAAGAAAGAAAAACACGGGCCACATACACTGATACGTCTCTGTTTGGGTTAAAGAGGACAAGATGTGCCGAATCCTGAATTGTTTTCCCACCTTATCAGAAGCCCACTCACTTAATCCTGTTAATGACTACATGAGATACTTAAGGTATCGTCTCCAAAATCAGCCATTCGCTTCACATATCAGCAAAAAATCTGCAGCAGTTTTTTTTTCTTCTTCTTCTTCTTTATAATCCATTTTTCCCCTCTCTCACACTCTCCTCTCTCTCTCTCTCTCTCTCTCTCTCTCTCTCTCTCTCTGTCTGCAGTCTTTGGGTGAAAGATTAGCCTTATAAATTATGCATTGGTGGGTAGTGGGGGTAATCCGAGGCACAGATAGAATCGCCAGAGTGTCGAAGGGGGCATCGGAGAGGCAGCGCCACCATCATAAATATGAAACAGATGTTGGGTGACATTTTAAAAAAGTGAATCCAATCCCCTCCTCTGCTGCGTCTGGTGTTTTATATGAAGAGAGGGACCTGACATCCATCGCCTTCTCTCTCTCTCTCTCTTTCTCCCTCACTCACCATCGCTTTCACTCTTCCCTCAGTCTCTTTTTTTTTTCAGCCATAATCCTGTGGAACCAGCGATGCATAGATTATGCTCTCCCTTTATTCAGCATGTGTCTTACTGGTGTGATTGAGCCAAAAAAAAAAAAAATCCAAATGCCAGTTCCATCAATACCATCTGAAATGGCATCTAATCTACCCTGATTAAGGTCTATTTTAAACGAGAGAAAAAAACATTAAATGAAGCCTTAAGAAGGTGCAAAATACACATGCGGGCGTGTGAATGCAAGGGTTATGTAAATGTAAGATGTTTCTGATACCGGGAGATGTTACGATTGCTTGTGAGCGTTGAACAGCCATTCGGGGGAGTGCGGATGAATGTGGAGATCTACGGCTTCGACAATAGTCTCCTAATGTGCTTGGATGGGCGGCGTGGTTGTTGCGGCGTGCGGGTGTGATTGTTCGGCGGCTGGCAGCAGCCCGGAGGACTCCTCGCCGGTGTCTTTCATGGCAGAATGAGAAGCGACGCCACAATGAAGATCGTCCTTACTCATCCCGCTTTTGTCTCGTCTCCTCTGCCACTTCTCACAACGGCCCTCAACTCTATTCTGCCTCCTTCCATAAAGGCTCCTGTTGTCGCCGCGCATTGTTGTGTCATTGTTCGGTGCTATAAAATGAAGATAATGCTCGTTGGAACAATGCTAGCGCTTTTGTTTGCGTGTTCTATTTGCTTTCTGTCTGGCTTTGGCAGTAAAAAAGAAAAGAAAATAGGCAGCTTGAGGGCATGAGTCACTTATGGAGGGTTTAAGGGTCAAGTTCTCGTTAGTAACCGATCATAACCTGTTAAGAGCTTCTACTGTGGCAGTCTCTGTCAGTAAACACATGAAAAGCCTCATCATCCATCACCGTAATAATCTTTAACAATCGTTCTCTGATTACTCAACGACGTAACCAAAATCGTATGCAAATTAAGCCTTTTGGAGTGTTTTGGAATAAGAATAAAATGAGAAATATTTGAATATTTCAATCATAATTATTATTTCAATAACAATAGGAAAGATTGGCCACAAGATCAACTGGCACTTAAGTAAAGTAAAAAAAATATGTCAGTATTAGCATCAAAATATACTTAAAGTTCCAAAAGTAAGTATGTTAGTTTTGTTAGACAATGAGGAAGAATTATAATTTAAAGAAACTTAAGGGGAAAGGGCATTATCAGTGGTTTGAAAAAACTAGGTAGAATGATAGATAGATACACTTTTTTGTCCCCAAAGGCAAAATATGCCAGTCTATTGTTAAAAAAAAAAAAAAAACACTACAAAAACAATATGATACCATCTTAAAAACACATTAAGAGACATTGACATTGACAACCTGGCAGATTAAAGTGCTACAGTGCTTGTGTACTTATTGCACAATGCCCTATTTTTCATTTTCAGAGTTCTGGCCTGAAGTTTTACATCAGTAATAATAAAGCTGTACTCATAAGTTTATTAATGAGGTCTGGGAATGAGGTGAAATTAGCTAAAAATAGGTCCAATGGGGCAAGAAACAAGAAGAACAAACCTTTAGGTTAGCCAAACAAGATTCGAAGAGAAAATGGAGGTGAATACTAATATAGTTATCCACATCGACCACTGTAAACATCAACAGTTTACAGGCAGACTTCCTGGTTCATCTTTGAATTTTGACTACTGTAGTTTAAGATGATGTGAGCCATACAGTGTGATTAAGTCTATAATTGCATTGTGGATGCACCCACTTTTTGTTTAACCCGATATCAGTGATTTAGATAATCCGGATAAACAGATCATTGAGCTACGAGTTTAAGTGGAGTAATTGAGAATTGTAGTCTTTATAATTTTGCCTATAAAAGGACAGTAAAAAAAAAGGCAAAAGGTACAACACAACATGGTCAAATCTACGAGATTGTGGAGGGTGAAGTGTCATCGGATAGAAGGTAGAAACATAAATTCATTGTGCAAAGAAAAACTCATACAATAAGACAAGAGGAGGGATCCTACAGACACAAGATGTGACTACAGAGCAGAAAACTAAGAGTTGAGGATAAAAAAAAATAAAGAGTATTTGGAAGCAGGTGACGGAGGAATAAGGGGATGATGGAGAGTATGATAGAGGCGTAGAGAGAGAGAGACAGAGAGAGTGATGGCCTAGAGAAAGTGTGATAGCGGCAGGGGGAGAGTGATGGAGGGAGGTGTGAGTCTCGGGGGGGTTTTGCTGAGCCCTCCCCCGGCCTGTCAGTCAAAATGGAATGAGGAGGTCTTATCTCTTTCGCACACGTGACCCCTAACCTGACCTCCCCCCTCCTCCTCTTCCTCCTCCACCTTCCTCCCTCCCTTTACCTATTCAGCCCAGACTCCCATCCCTCCTCTCAGTCCCATTCGCTCCTTCCATCTCTCCTCGATCCCCTAAAATATTTCAATCCCTGGATAAAAAAGAAGAGGGGAAATATGAAAATCTCTGAAGTGAAAATTGATCGTTTTGGGGGCTTCTTTTTTCTTCTTTAGGGCTGTGGTGAATTGACAAAGTGCTCCCACTCTCCTGCAGTGAAATGATAATCTATAAGGAAATGGAGGAAACATCAATGTGCTGGCATGTGTTGTGTATATCTAAAGTAAATGTGTGTGTGTGTGTGTGTGTGTGTGTGTGTGTGTGTGTGTGGTACCAGGTTAAATGAGAGTGTGCAATGCTGAAACTGGCCTGGTGTTTATGACTCCTACGTCGTTCACCACCCTCATGAACACACACACACACACACAACACACACACACACACACACACACACACACACACACACACACACACACACACACACACACACACACACACACACACATCCATATGTATAAGAGTCCTTCACCTGAGGCTAGCTACAGAAACCAGCTACCAGGTGAAGCTGGAAATCTCACATGCCTCAATGACAGCACTGTAAATCTAGCAGGTCATCTGTAGTATCACACCACAGGTGTGGTAAAGCTACAGGTTGTACTCATCAGTAATGAGGTACATATAATGGCTGCATGCCAGAAGTCAGCCTGCTGTCATGGGTAACAGTTCAAATATATATTTTATGTCTAATTTGGTTGCTATAGAGCAGACCCCATTTAACTCCTATACTATATAACTATAACCGTTACTCAATTCAATTCAATTAAAAACTAACACCTAAAGTTAAACTCTGGTTGAAAAATAACACTGACAGGAATGCTAATGAAATAAAAGATTCACCTTTGTAGCAATTTTACAAAAACTAAAGTGTTACAAAATGTTACAAAGACTACAGGTAATGTTACAAAGACTAGAGATAACAATGTTACAAAGACTAGAGATTTAAATGTTACAAAATGTTACAAAGACTAGAGATAACAATGTTACAAAGACTAGAGATAACAATGTTACAAAGACTACAGGTAATGTTACAAAGACTAACAATGTTACAAAGACTAGAGATTTAAATGTTACAAAGACTACAGCTAACAATGTTACAAAGACTAGAGCTAACAATATAACAAATAAAATGACGAATAAACAGAAATTATAGTTAAAAATGTTAAATAGACTAACTTAGAATGTTACAGAAACTACACCTAACAATGTTATGAAGAATACAGCTATCACTTTTCAGGGATAATTATGTATTAACTTCCAAATGTCCACAGCAAACATGCTTTATGTGTCAACTTATTGTGTTAGTATATGTGGTGTCAAGTGTAATATTTTCTTGCAACTGCAAGTTCATAACAAGTATTTCTTCATAATCATCAAGAAATGATTTCAGCATACGGTATGTTCACAGGAGAGAAATGTTCCATGTCAGGAACTGAATGAAAGAAAAATGTTACAAATCCCTGCTTGACATTTCACACTGAATGCATCTCAGCAATGTTACAGAATAAGACTTAATTGCAATAAAGTTGACACACAAAATGCAGTGTTGATTTATTACGGGTTATTCATTTAAAAAGGCTTCACATGCACTCAGTTGCTAGTGATATTATTTAATACTGTCAAGTGTAGGATAAATATTACTAACTGCAGCAACCCAAAATGACCATGAAGTTGAATTAACACCTTTATAACCTTAATAAAATAAATATTTATTGCATAGTTGTATCATTAGATTGTATTAATCTTAATTTAATGTACTTAATAAACTTGCAGCTGAGTGCAGAACCTCTAATTCTAACTATTAAAATCAAACCCTCAACTTTACACGATGACACTTTATGTCAAACTGCTTTAAGGCATCTGAGCAACATGCAGCATGCAGCTCACATGCATGTTCATCTTAACACGCACACACACACACGCACACGCACACACACACACACACACACACACACACACACACACACACACACACACACACACACACACACACACACCTGCAGAGGAAAGGTGTGTCTGCCTCAGTTATTAGTCCTATCAGCAGAGGAGGAGTAATTAGACGGGAGGAGGGCAGCCATTAGCCTGCTGTCTCCTGGAACATAACAGCAGAGCCCAGCACACCTCCAGCCCCGGGACACACCGCTCTCACTACTGTATGAACCAGCTGGGAGCAGAGAGTCTGACAGTGTGAGGTTAAGGACAGGACGCGATACCACTGAGGACTCAGAGGTCATGTTCTGGGGATACTTTATAGGTATTAGGGGATTTCTTGATAGTGTTTTTTGGGCTCAGTATCCTCTAAAGGCCTCCATGAAAAGAATTCAGTTAAAAGGGCTTCAGAATTTCCCCTACCTTTATGAGCGGTGTAAATCTTTCGATTATGAATCTTGCAGATTCGATTTTGCTTCCTGGGGTTCAGGATTCGATGAAAAGCGAGTCTCATTCAGTACATAGGGGATCAAATTTCTGGATTTACTTCAGTTTGCTGCTGTTTTATGGCACGAAGGCAGAGTAAAGTGTGCATAAGGATGTGGAGTTTTTATATTTGAAAAAGTTATATCAACAGATGTGTTACATAAATAAAATTGATAAAGGCTAAGGGAAGCTGCCTTTTTATCCTTTTAGAAACTTGCCCATTTCAAAAATAAATTGTACACAAAATAACACTATTACTGGTATTTTTTTTAACAAATCACACAATGATTGACACAACTGTGAACTGGTGTGAACGATTACTGCCCAGTGGCAATATTTAAGTTCTTGAGTAGAAAATAAGTGTTTTTAATAAAAACAAATTCAAGATAAGAATCATGATCATGACCAATTTTTCTCCCACCCATAATATTATATATATTTAGCCATATGAAAAATGGCTTTTAAACAGTATTTACCTTTTCGAAATAGGAAATAATATTTAAAAGTAATATATATATATATATATATATATATATATATATATAAGGTGATTTAATTAAATAACTAAAGAAAAAAAAGTTGAATTAATTACCAAAAAGGAGTTATCATTTAAGTGTTTGTGTCGTTGGGTGTTTTGGGGAGAATTTGAATCCTAAAAAGGGGATTGAGGGAAGTCGTGGGGGTTCTTGGGTTTCCACATGTAGCTCATATGTAAAGCGCCTCATAAGTTTATATCAGGGAAAAATGAAAATAACTGAAATCTCGAAAACAAAACAGCAATAGATAATTTAAATATCTTTCTATATTTCTGCTTCACTGCACTTTATAGTGAGATAGCATCATCATCTTTTTTTCCCCCAGTGCGTCTAATTATTAAACTAATCCGCAGGACAAATAAACACAAAAACATGAACACAAGAAAGTATTTTTGTCCGGTATTTTAAAGTACCTGCACCGAGGATCTCTGCGTCTTTTTCGTTTTCGCTGCTGGCAAACTGTAAACTGACAAACTGTAAACTGACAAACTGTAAACTGACAAACTTCTGTTTGCTGCCTGGCGGCTTACTCTCCAACCGAGGTGAAGGGGAGCAGATAGGGCTAACGCTACAATCCCTTGTACCTTTCTCACTCATCGTCATGCCAGTCAGTAATGGCTTTTTTTTTATTCACAGGAGGACTTTGTGCCCGTCAGAAGAATCCAACAAATTGTCAGATTGTTTGAACAGCGGTGGAGTTATCCATCCTCTGTGTGAATTATGAGCGAAACACTGAAACTCAGTGGGAGTTTTTCACTCTCTCCATTCTTCCCCTCCCAGTAAAACAAACATTTGAAGGCTTTTGTGTCGCCTGTCTGTATTTTACCATTTCAAAAAACGTTGTCTTCTTACGGGTGATCTAAACTATAATCACCTTGACATCCGTCAAGCTTGGGCATGAAACAATGCCGCCCGGCTGCTCAGAACTGAACATCAATAAGCTTAGAGGCACGCTGCCTTTCCCCGACGCCGATTTACACTTTAATGCAAATAGCCGGCTTTGTACTCTCCATATGAAAGGTGTTATTAAATCTTATTTTGCATTATTCTGGGGTTGGGGGGGATAAATCTATCAAAGGGTTCAGAATTCAATAACTTCGTTTTTTTTTTTTTTTCTCCGTTGTTTTTATTTATTCAAAATTTTAATTAAGTTTTGATTCTGAATGCGTTGGGGGGTAAATTGGCGACTAGTGACAGTAGAGAGAAAGAAGAAATCCCTGTGAAGTTTCTCTCCCCCCTTTTCCCGCCGCTTTCTCTCCCGTTTACTTACTGTCAAGAGCACTCTCTCTCTCTCTCTCTCTCTCTCTCTCTCTCTCCTTTTTCATTTTTGTTTCGAGGATCTTTGAAATGCAGGACTGGGATGCAGAAGCTTTTGGGTGAGGTACAGTCAGCAGGTCCAGACAAGCCTCAGGTCCAACCTCTTGGGGTCAAGCGAGGTCAATCCCTTCCGAACCTGGCTCATCATGTTGTAAATTTATGGTCCCCCCTCAGGGGCCCCACCCGGGCTACTGTAAGAATTATTCATCCGCCCCGTGGCCCCATGGCTCTGCTGGATCAACTCCTCCACTCTGTGTCAGCATGACTGCACAGGTGAGGACGCATGGTTGATGTCTGATTGGAGGCGGAGTAAGAAACTCACACAACAATATCGGCTTCTTCTCAATATCTTTGTAAGACTTTAAACATATGAAAGCATCCATTCTAGAAAAGTTAGATACGTTGTTTGGATTCATATCTATACTTCTTCTACAATGATGAAAACTTTGTATTTCCAAATTTGGTGTTAATGCTCTCAAATGAGATAAACAATAACGTGACTCCAACTTTTTTTTTAAACTCTTTACAAACCTGGACATGACCAGTAAACAATAATAAAATGCTTGGCTGTGAATATTATATGTCTAGGGCTTTTATTGTGAAAGGTAAGAACAGAAGGAGGTCAAGGTTGAAGGAAGTAATAAAGTTTGCTTTCTTGGTTTGGAGTCCCTACTGTGGTTTCATACATATAGGTGCATGACATGAATGATTTCTGCCTCATTTGAGGTGTAAATGCTAACAGAAATCCACTTTGTTCCAATAATATTTGTGCGCTGTGTGAAAGTGCTCATGACAAAAAAATAAAATATATATTGAAAAAATGGCATTGGTCTCAGAAAACAGTCCATATACTTTGTAAAAAAATGCCCAGAATGCAATTCTTCAAGATGAAACAGGGGTGGTTTAACTTGGTTCTTAGATTTTGGAGGTACAAGGTTTTTACATGTGAACATTAAAACATTTTATTGATGTTTTTTTCACATATTTATCAAGTTAATTATTAATTTTATTAAACATTCTAATTTTGATAATTTTATATATATATATATATGTATATATATTTTTTCTTTTTTTATTATTACTTTTTTTATTGTTCAATTATTATCTATAATTGTTTATTATTTATCATTTATTGAAATCTTTTTTTATCTTACATTTAATATATTCAAAAAATGTCTGCATAGAATACAAAACCTGAACACTATAGAAACTATGAAACTTTGTCGAGGTGTCATGAGTAATCTGATGCTCGTTGTATTCTCATTTGTAGCCAGTGAACCACGAGCATGACCTGGTCAACGTACGGCTGTCCGACTGTACAGAGGGATTGGTGGGTTTGGGTTTTGGGGGGGTGATGTTGGAGTGAGGTGGTCTGAGTGGAGGTGTCAGATGTTGGCTGCGGTCTCTGAAAACAGCCCTAAAAGCCTTGTGCTTTCAATTAAAACATCCATCACGGATTACTCACACAAAAACATACCTTCAGCCCGCTAAGAGTGGTGCCTGTTACTTACAAAGGGCTTACAAATCCCACCTCGCTGCCTCGGGCTACGGCATCGCACACACGCACACACACATACACACACACACACACACACACACACACACACACACACACACACACACACACACACACACAATCCTCTCCCTCATATCTGCACTCCTTTTTTCTCCTCTTCCCCCTCCGTCCTTGTCCTCTTGTTCCGTCCGTTGCTCTGTCGTTTGGATGTGTAAAGAAAAATATTCAAAAAGCAGAGTGACCCGCTGAACGAAACGGTTATTTTTAACTTGATGAATGGCGGCAGACGATGAGGTGGCCTCCGTCTCGGGCCCTTCGCTGCACAGGAATGTGGCGGCGGGAGGCTGTCAGACAAGTTGGGAAACCCACACCGCTTTACAGACAATACTTCCACGTCTGACCCCCCCCCCCCCTCCTCCCTCCTCCATCCTTACTCCCCCACCACCTCCCCTGGCGCTACCAGACAGGCTGTTTAGAGCAGTAACCTAAACCCCCCTTGGCCCAATGTGTGTGTGTGTGTGTGTGTGTGGCAGAAATGCCTGCCATCGTGGCCACCATGTTTTTTTCACAGAGGCTCAGGTAACCTCTCAGCCCGGAGGATGACAATTTGTATAAACCACCCCCCCCCCCACCCCCCCGTTCAACTCAGGTGAGGAGGAGGGAAGGAGGCAGAATGAAACGTCTTGCAAGGAAGTAGGAAGCTAAGAAGGGTGGTGGCGCTGAGTTTGCAGTAACCACACCCCCCCCCCCCCCCCCACCCCTCACCTCCTCCTTCCTCTCACCCCCCTAGCAGCGCCCCTTCTTCCGGTTTAGTGTATCATATTCATTTCCAGATAAATGTGCTCAGAGGCTACTGTCGGGGCTCGGAGATACACTCCCCGACTCGGCTTTTTTTTTTTTTTTTTTTTTTTTTTTCCCCGGACGCCCGTCGACTCCATTCTCCCTCCAAACCTCCCTCTCAGATCAGCCCGTGTTTACATAGCATTACCATATATTAAGCCTCGCATTTTCATGCATAGTGTCCCCGTCGCCACTCTGACAGCGGAAAAGAAGCGACGAGAGGGCCCAAAGGGACGAGAGCAGAACCCCCCCCCCCTTAAATTCCCCGCCATTGATATTCATTACAGTAGATCTACAGAGGCTGTCCCTCCCCTTGGGGACAGAAACACTTTATGTTCTTATCGGTGTTGGGAACAAGGATTTTTCTCCTCAGCTAACAACAACACTGGCTGCGGCTACACCCGCTCTGCCTCCGCCTGCGTTTCTTTAGGCCCCGGCAGTTAGCGGCGCTCCGGAAATGTGTTTAATCTCGGCGAACACAGCCCACCTCGCTGCAGATAAGGTGGGGTTGGGGCGTCTGCAGATGACCCACACCTCCCGACGTACACACACACACACACACACACACACACACACACACACTCTTTCCACACAACGGTGCACATCTCTGAGCTACACCGTCACCAATCTCCCGTGAATCACCTGCGGCTCCTGCAGGCCAAAGCAATCACATGTTGTGTTTGTGTGTTTGTACGTGTACTGACTCGGGTTCAGTTTGCCGATATTGACCTTTTGGAGATAAAAAAAAAAATCGGAGGGTTCGTGCCTGCTTCAGATATAATGGTAGTGATGGTGTGCTTTTATTTACAGCTTCAGGTGGTTAAAATCCGTAATGAAAGCAGCATTAATGAGACGCAAACCAACTTGCTTAAACAGCAGCTCTGACACAATACATTCTGGCTCTGATTCTGAAGTTTTAGAGTTTAATCTCACTTTGTCCTGACAAGAATGTAATTATGTGCAGGTGTAACATATTTCCAATAGTTAATTTAGGCAATGTAAGTGTAATGAATGTGTCTTATAAAAAAAAAAAATTCTTATAGATGGTAAAAGATCAAAAGCATTGGTGCAAATGGCCTAAACAGCGACTTCCTGGTCCGATTCCTGGCTGCATGTCATTCCCCTGCTCTCTTTATAAGAATTTCCTGACTCTTTCCACTGTCACTCTCAAATAAAAGACATGAAAATGCAAAACAAATAATAAAAAAATACTTTTATTGCTGACTGACTATAAGGAACAAAGCTGGTTTTACTTATAGTTACTTATTTTACTTTACTTATAGTTCATTGTCTTCTGCCATAAACTTGAGACCTACAAAGATGTGTGTGTGTGACTATACAAACATTGTAAATGTTCTAAAACACAATAGTTTTCTGCACAACTTTCATACAAAACGCATGTTGCATGGGAAGGTTAAGTTGCATTTGAACAATCATAGAAAAGTTCACACCTACAGAACATTAGAACAAGAACTTAAGTAAATATTTCTCTAATAGAAATAGTAAAAATCGTCACCCTTGATTTAAAAATAAACATAAAATGAAAGTTTTTATTTATCACATGGTTCTATACGAGAAACCACAACAAATTAACTTTTAAAAACTCTCCTGATAACAGGTCATGAAGGAACTAATAGTTATGAGTGCGTAAAGTACACGAGGCAGGTGGCTGCTCACCTGTTCTTGACACCCATCAGGGAGTGTGCCTGCCGCGGGTTATCTGCTATGTGTGTGTGTGTGTGTGTGTGTGTGTGTGTGTGTGTGTGTGTGTGTGTGTGTGTGTGTGTGTGTGTGTGTGTGTGTGTGTGTGTGTGTGGTTTATCAGTTAAGCCTCAAACAGGGAAAGTTCATCCTCTGTAGAGATCATATCAGAGAGTGTTGACAACAGTGAGTCTTGGGTAAGCTGAGCGCCTGACGAGTGCAGCGACTTGGCTTTGTGTTGTTCTAGACGGATTTCACAATTAATCACCGTTCTGGCTGGAGGTTCTAAACACGTGCTGGAGGAACTGTGGGGACGGCGAGGCCGAGAGCGAGAAAGAATGACTCTCATGTACGGCAGAAGTTTACTAACTTGTTGGGCTGACCCAAAATATGAAAAAAAAAAGGTTTCTTAACATAACATTCCGACCAGACTACTGCTAAAATGCTTTCATATTCAAAACAACTTTAGACGAAGAAATACACCAAGGAGCTAAACGGTGGAATACAATCTATAAATAAATAAACAAGGTTGTAGAAAAGAAACCTATTGAGCAATTCGATTTCTGATTGGATATGGGATGAATGATATATTGGATCAGCACTCCTCATCGGCCGATGGACTGGTTCAGGTATCAGAATAGTTATTGAAAAAAAAAAAAAAAAAAAAAAAAGAAGGTATTTCCTGCTCAAAAAAACTGCCACATTTTTGCTAAAATATTATCAAAACTAAGCGTTTCATGTTGAGATCGTCCCATCAGTGAAGTAATGAGAAGGTCTACAATTGATACTTAATCATTCCAGCCACAAAAGCCACTTTTGTAAAGTCCCCTCAACTGTGTACGAGGCAAACAAGACAGCTGGTTTGAAAGTTGTTGTCAGGAATCCACCTGTTTAGGCCACAACACCAACCCCATCATGTCAATGCTAGAGCACACTGATATTTTCTTTAAAATGTCAATATTGAGGAGAGTAGCCTTGAGAGAAACCAAACCAACTGTATTTTCAGGGTGAAAATAAAAGGAAAAAAAGTTCATATTCAGTTTTTTTTCACTGTACTCAACTGACTTCTATTTTTAGGTCAATGAACACAAAGATAGTGAAGTTTACTATCCACAATCTGACAGTTCTCAACCTTTTTGGGTAAATTGAATGTTCTGTTATCGTCAAACACAAATTCAGCTCAACTGGAGCATTTTTGGGTAATCACAGTTATTTGCCGCGGCTAACGACATGATGGACATTTTCCGCTCATCCCCCTGTCCGTCCGTCCATCCGTTCGTACCTGCAGGGGCCCCACGAGGAAACAAAAGACAGAGAGGATAGTGTTTTAAGAGGAGGATCTCCACCTTTTTTTTTTTTTTATTTGAAGGGAAGACACAAGCCTTATTATCTCCATGTGACAGCCACAAATTACTGCTGGCTCCCCGGCTCGGCATCCACATCCACACGCATGAATGGACAGACACAATCCTCTCTCTCTCTCTCTTTGACAAGGCTCTCCTCTTGCTGTCTTTGACTCATTCCATCTCTATACCTGATTTACTTACACTGACATCAAGGTGGCCAATATGACATGTGGCTTCTTGTCCAAAACCCCACCCAGGGTTGAGGTTAAGATTCGGTTGGGGTTAGTTCATGTTTTGGACTTCGAGTTAGGGTGAGGGTTGAAGTTAGCTTCCAGGTTTAGAGGGTTTGATTCAGGATTAGGAGTGCAGTATTGAATATATGCTCTCATGCACAGTGATACAAACATTTCTGTGAATCTATGTGTGTGTGTGTGTGTGTGTGGGTAACCCAAGCCGGTTCAGGGCCCATCCTGGGCGGCCCTAATTGGCCCTAATGCCCGCCCTCGGTCTGCGCCGCTCTCATGGCTGCAATTAGGCTAATGGAGGGGCGCCGGTGCCAGACTGCGAGCCAGACCAGGGGTCAGTAGCCAGCGGGCCCAGCCAGCGGACTGCTGCCGGGCAGCCATGCGACTGGAGAGAACAAGGAGGCCTTTGGAGGGTTTTTTAACGGGCAGAAGCTGAATGGCCGGCGGTAATGGTTGTAGTGACAGTCGCGTTGGCGATGGGAGGCCGCCTGAAAAGGGGGACGAACGCCAGAGGGGTGAAGTGCAGACCGGCGATGACGGACGTGATGCCAACATGGCGTCTCCTTCCTTTCACACGGACCTTACGGTGAGGTTTTTGTTTACAGGTGATCACTGGAAACCAATGCATGTTTTAAAGATATTATGTAGTTTTCACAGTTTCACATGGGAAGAAATATAATACCATAGTAGGAATCATTCTGGACTTTTTCCACCAAAGATGGCATTTTGTGACCTACAGAAACGTAAAATGCTACCTATTCAATTATGAGTCCTTGCACCGCTTTGTCTGCAGAGATCCGGTGAATTGTAGTTCTCTTGTTCGCCTCGTTAAGGCTTAAGTGAATTGACAGTCCATCATTAATGCACAGTGTTGGACGTGTATACAGACATTTTTCAGTGTCCTGTGCACAAGCGGGGAATCTTGACTGATAATTAAATGGCAGAAACGTGCACACGCAGCCAAAGTGTTCTGTAATCTAAGAGGCTTAACACAGCGAGGCTTCAACGCTGCAACACCACCGCCATGCCCGCCGCCGCCGCCGCCACCCTGATTTCATTTCAAGGGTTTCCGCTTAAAGTCTTACTTACTTAAGGAGGGAAAAAGCCACTACAGTGCATATTTACCCCATCAAACATGCCCCCATCTTCATCGCGCTCTCTCTTTCTCTTTTCCTTTTTGTCAGATGACTGCAATATCCAATTTAAATCAGCTTATCTCTCCCACCTCCCTGTAATGGCTCTTGTCTTCTGTTATCACCTTTATTGTCTCACCTGCCTATCACCGTGGAAACGGGCCTTGACTGGTGGCTACTGAGTGTTTGTGCTTGTGTGTGTGGGAGCTGTGGTGGACACAGATTACATCACAGTTATTCACCTTTGATGTGATATGATGTAGACTGGCATGTGATAATTAACCTGAACCTTCAGTCTGTTTTTCTCTAGTTCTGTATGCCTTGATGTGCATTTTTGTACTTAAACCATGGCCTATTACCAAAAGAAAAAAAAGAGACCATGTTTACATTTACATTTAAATGATGATGTTTGTTGGTTTAACCTTTGGTTGGGTCGTTATTACCAGTGAATGCGACAGTCAGGACGGTCAAGAACTATGGAGAACTGAGGATGCATAGTGACCTAATCAAATCTGGTTCTATTGTTTTTCCATCTGCAGTAAACGTAAAGTAATGATCCAGAATCTGCTGATGCTGCAACGTTCAACAAAAGCAAAATGAGTGTTAAACATAAAAAAAAACATTAACCTTTTCTACTTCTCATTCAAGACTAAAGACTGCTAATAGCAGAAGAATATTGCTAGAAAATAGAGTTGTGTTTGCATGGAAGTTGAACCAAAAGCAAAATTTGGTATTAGATTCTAAATGAAGTCAAAATAATACCTAACCCATTGATTATGTGCAGTGTTATATATTGTATTTTGCACAGTATTAAGAAATTATTAGAGTATTGCAAATATGTTTAAGTTATAGGTTTTGCAAAATGGTATTTTTCTTCGGCGATGGATTATGAATTATCTTCCACTTAGAGATAGCATAACAGACAATATAACAAGTTAAAAAAAAGATCATTGCAGCAGAAAATTAACTTCAAAATCGACATATTTCACTTCCTGTAACAATCACTACTGCAGCTTTGGTGAACATGACTAACAAACCAAACATCTCCCGCTCCCAAGAAATCGACCATTATGGTGAGAGTGTCAGACTGAATGGATAGAATGGTGGTATTTTGGTGCTGTAATGTCATATTCATGGTGTTCTGATGTAGAAATGGCAAGGTCAGCTACAGGAAGCCAAAGGCCTTGGGTGTTGTGTTGTCCATATAGATTATAGAGAATGTAAATCTCTATAATACATTAACCACCTTTGGATGTTTTACTTCACTGTCATTAATGTCTAGCATTGGACCAAAGATGAGATTATTACCATGGTAAATATTTAGTTTTAGTTTTTTTTTTGGATACAGTGTAAGCATCATTTATAATTCTGATATTCAATTTCACAAATGCTAAAAGAAACAGAAGGGGGAACAAGTGGTTGGAACGCGAGGAAGGAAGCCCAGACGACGACAAAAAAACAACGAAGACCGGGAGAACAGAAAGGAGGAAGAAGAAGAAGAAGAAGAAGAAGAAGAAGAAGAAGAAGAAGAAGAAGAAGAAGAAGAAGAAGAAGAAGAAACACAGAGGAGGCAACAGAATGCTTCCTTGTGTCTTCTGGCAGTTGAGCTTTTGTTTGAAATGAAAATTCAGAGTGTTTGAGGGATTACAGTGGATTGGCAGGCCCATGGGAGCCAAGCAGTTATCTGTACACCAGTAATATGGAGTATGGTAATCATCGCCGTGTGTGTGTGAATGCACAGAAGTGTGTGTGTGTGTGTGTGTGTGTCTTCTATTACGAAGTGATGAGTGGCAATCCAAACAAACACACAATGTGGTCAATCAGGAAAAAAGGCAATTTTGTCGTCGTTTGACTACATCTTCACCTCCACGATGAAATTCCTCAAAATTATACTTTTTTATTCTCTCCCCTCATTGGGTCACTTCCTCTCCTTTCTCTCCCCCCTCCTACCCCCTTCATCCATACATTCACCGCTTCATTCCTTCCTCCTCCCTTCATCCTTGCCAGTGGGGCAGAAAAACCGCCGACACGCTCCATTGGTCTTGAGAGGCAGTAATTTTAGGTTTGTGTCCAACTTCAGATTAATGGCGGTATTTTGGCTTGTAGTCGGGGGGCTCAGAGATTGTGTGTGTGTGTGTGTGTGTGTGTGTGTCTTTGTGTGTGTGTGTTTTAAGGGGCGTCACTCCCCTTCCTGCTGACTGCTTGCTCACCTTGTCCATTAGGGGGGTCAGTGGGAGGTGATGTTGTGGTTGAAACATACCTGTGGGGCTGACCAGGGTACGAACATAAACACCGGCTTTACAAAGACACACACCTGACATTCCTCAACACACACACACACACACACACACACACACACACACACACACACATTCTCTCTTCCAATTCAATTCTTTTTCCAGTTCATTTACTTTACTGCCATTGTGTTATAGAAACAGGGTTACACAATTGCTGAACAAAATGTCGTTTTTCAAAAAAAAACGACACCAGAAAGTTTAGATATTAAATCCACTCTGAGGTGAATAATTGTTTGGTTTGGAAGCTTCTACTATAAAATAGCACATATAAACATTTGATGATGCATTCTCAAAGCTGATACTGGTATTGTTCACCTCAAGTTGCAGTGAGATAAAATGCTGGTTTTCATTACCTTAAAATATGATCGTTTTTATGCCAAAAAGCATTACAAGTATTTGGTGTTTTCCCTAAAATAATTCCTGTCAAGAATGTTTAGAAAATGAGACAGTGAATGGAAATAAATGCATACCTGTATTGAATCTGATACCTGTTTTCACAGTTAGAATCCAGCATTTAGTTGCCCCCAGCGGTTTGTATATATGTTTGTGTGTAAAGTCTTTTCTAAGTTTTTAGTAACTACTGGTTAGTTTCATAGTATTTGCAGGACTGTTCTTCCTCCTAGCTCGTCAAATTCGTACGCTTTGTCAGAGCCACCTCACTGTCAAATACCGACCCATGTACAGAACATTATTTTACCTTAGTTTTGTTCCGTAACTTCCGTACTTAACTATCAAAAGTTACGTAACAAACATACTTATTTAAACCCCTTCTGCTAAGCTAAACAAAGTACTTTTGTGCCTAAACCAAACCACTAAAAACTAGATTTGTTGCATAAGTAAACCTTTGTTGTAAGTTTATTTTGAAAGGAGAATGTACGGATGCGACAAGGGCATGAGAACACAAATTTATTTTGAAAAGACACTATCTATAAAACGAGCTGAAACTAACACGGTGTCCAAAAATTATGCTAGATGGAAACCTAGAGCGTCTTGACTGATAATTCATATAAAAAGGAAAATCAGATGTTTATAATTCACCAGAAGATGATCATCTACGTGTTTCTTAGTGTTTTAACATGTTTAATGACCTTTTTCACTGTTTCGTTTTTCCTGTTCCCTCTCTCCACTTCCTCTGTCCCGTTTCTTATTCGTGTTCACACACAAACACACACTCACACATGTGTCAGTGTAATAACAGAAGCAATTTCTCCATCAGAATTAGTTCAACCACCATATCCTGTAATGCATTGTAATTTAATACCGTTCCAATTCGCTGCCGATTCGTGTTCGGCTCAAACTCTTTCCACATTTCAGGTCTCGTTGGAAGCAGAGTTTATAAAAATCACCCATTGAGCTGGAGTACCTCAGTCTCATTCCAAAAAATACTATTATTCCTCCTGTACACAGACGGGAGGGTAATACTACCCCCTCGCTTCTCCATCGCCGCCTCAGTATTTGTGTCTAAACACTCCATCCCATAACACAGGATAGTATTCGTCTCCAGTTTAGTCGTCCGTTAGCTTCAACGTTGTGTGCAGACAACAAACTTTTGCTTTGACCTGAGCTGTTGTTGCATGATTATGTGTAACGTTAAAATAGATGTGCCCTGATGCAATATTACGCTTTGTGTCCACTTACTTTTTCTTTCTGATGGATACAGTTGTATCATCTGTAAACAGAGCAAAGGTCAAGGTACAAATATAGCAAGTCATTATTACTTTAAGAGCTTTGTTTGTTTGTTTCTTTAGTTAGACGTATTAAAAAATAGCAATATCAATAGATTGCATTTCCTGACTATTTCACAATAGTTGGCATTTTATTAGGCCCACATAAAGCCTTCCAGGCTAATGTCAGAACTTGTCACTAAAGATCTCTAGAGCTGGTTCAGTTTGTATTTATGGTCTGGACAGCCTCGGTACAGAACAGAACTACACCCATAATCTACTCGTTTCTCCGTTTTGCTCCGTTTCATGTTCCCTGAAAGTCATGCATCAGATGAACTGGCATCCTGTCTGAAGGCTGCAGGGTCAGAGGTGAGGCAATAAATGATGTAAATGATTAAAGAGGCGGGAGAAACCGAAGCAACTCACCTGAGTCACCACACACACACCCATCCACACACACACACACAGCTATTTGATCTATGGTAGGAATGTGTGAATGCAGTGTGCTGACCAGCAGTAAATCCTCTGAGAGCAGAAGAAAGGCGGCGGCATTAAAGCTGCTGTTTAGTCTAATTTGCTAATTACAGGGCTTGTTTTGTCATTTTTGGAGCCGGGGTCGGTCTCTGCGTGTGTGTGGGGATGTGATTACATGTGTGTACACACACACACACACACTGCAGCCTCTTTTAGGGCTTATAGGTTTTTGTTTTTTTTAAATGCAGATATCTATTGTTTATTGGGAAATTTCAGTTTCAAGGTCTCCTTAAAATGACGTTGCCGTAGAACAAAAGTGCATCGTCAAGTAAGTTTTTGGGAACGTATTTTCTCCTGGAATACATTTGTATTTGACGCATCACTAAATTAGTTTAATTAAAGTCCGTGTAGAGAAGAGGTCGGGGTCTGTGGATGGGTCAAACAAACATGGGACTTTCACCCAGGAGACCGATGTTTGACTCCTTTTGAACCCCAAATAATTATCTTTAACTAGCTGTTAAAACACTATAACACTGATATACTTGATCTTGAAACATTGATAAAAAAATGTTATGGTTCAGAAAAGTCAAGATTCAAAGAATTTGCAATGCCAACATTTTATTCCAGCAGTTATTTTCTTGTTTGAAAGGGCTCTTGGACAATAAAACTTAAACTCTCCTCTCGTATCCAGAGCATTAAAATGCCTTCAGTTTGGTTAGCAGCTCTATAGTTGATGTTGCAAAATATCCTCCAAAAATCTAAATGTTTCTCTCTCGTGAAATAGGAAAAATTTACTAAAATGTACTCATGTAAAAGTCTGACCAAAATCAGCGTTTCTGGCTAAGCTTTCTAAATCGTCTTGCAGCACTGTGAGTAAATGTGTGTGTGTGTGTGTGTGTGTGTGTGTGTGTGTGTGTGTGTGTACTGTATGTGTGAACACAGGCCGCCCTCCCTGCCCTCCCCCTGGTCATTAGACGTGTGTCAGTGAACAGAGGGCTGATCAAAGTGTGCGTGTCGGTGGGCCGGACGGCTACAGACCTGTCTCTAATTGGCGGAGGAGGAAACGTGTAATGAAAGGCTATTAGCTGAAGCCGGGGAACCTCGGAGCAGCCAGGCGCACGACAACAGAAATTGCTTTTTTGGTTAATGGACAGTTTTCTCCCTTCTCTGTTTCGCCCTCTTTTTCTAACTTTCTCTCACCTGAATGTTTCTAGGGAAAAAAAGAAAAGGTTAGAGACGTTCATGCTGGATTCTGGTGGCCAACAGCTTTGGATATATAGTGTAATTTCATTCATCACTGAGTCTTATGACAGAAAGTGTGCATTTCTTTTTTTTTGTTGCTTTTGCCACTCCAAATAAAAGAAAGCTGAATCGGCGGATGAATGGACTCTACCCTGTGTGTTTTTTACCGTTATAAAACAGGGTACGGAGACAAAGGTCACCTTCGAACTGGAGCTGCTCCTTTTGTCGTTCATCCAGGAAAAGACAAAAAAAAAACCTGCAGCAGACGGAGAGAGAGAGAGAAAGAAAGAAAGTGCTCCTCTTCTCTTTTCCTTCTTTTCCCGCTCCGTCTGGCTCGCCTTTGTTCACCACTCTGGAGTTATATATCATGTACACGATGCATGAAGTTCACCTTGTCAGAGAAAACCCAACACAACCCCTGCTGCCATCGGTCACCGTGTGTGTGTGTGTGTGTGTGTGTGTGTGTGTGTGTGTGTGTGTGTGTGTGTGTGTGTGTGTGATAATGTGTGTGTGTGTGTGTGTGCAGGGTTTGGCCGGTTATGGAATGCATAATACAGCTCAGTTGTGAGGCAAAACTGTCATCACCCCCCATTGCCCAGATTTTGCACATGACCCCTTTTGATTCCAACTTCTTTATTTTTTTTACACTTACTTTTTTCTCCCCTCCCGCTCTCTTTGACCGCGTCCACATGCATGTAATCTGCGCTGATAGAAAGCTCCGGAGAGAGATCTTCACGCCCCCCCCCCACCCTCTCAACCCCCCTCCCCTAATGAAGAGCTGGCTTCGCCCAGGGTTAACCCGACACACAGTGGCCCTACCTTCCACACAGACTCTCTCATCTCCATTCTAAAGCGACCTGGATTCCTCTTCACACTCCATTCTCACTTATCCTTGCATTTTGTCCAGGCAATCTTTGAAAAAAATATATATATTCTTTTTTTTCTCTTCTTTTTTTTTTTTTTTTTTTAATCTGAAAGTCGTCTTCCGGTAGATTTAAAAGACAGAAGGATGAAAGAGTCGGTTTTAGAATCTGTTCGTTTCCAATACTCACAGACAAGGTTTGAATTCAAACACTTCAGTGTCTAGGCTTCAAGAAAAAAAAGGAGGGAAAATGATCATGACAAAACTTGCATCACTTTGATAACACCTGATAGAATGCATGTTATGAATTTAAACCATAAAGGCGGCAATGTGCACTGTATGCACGGTCAAACTGGAAAAAGGGCGGAGCACTATTGATTATGTTGGACAGCATTATTAAACGGACAGGTGAAGGTTTTACTGATGCTAGCAGCATGGTTTTACAGATATCTTTCTGACAAAAACGTTGATTGATAACCATGAAATTCGATTTTAAATTAAGAAAGTTTGGTGATTTCCAGATTGCTGTCCATCAGGGGGCGACTCCTCTGGTTGTATAGAAGTCTATGAGAAAATGACTCTACTTCTCTCTTGATTTATTCCCTCAGTAAACATTGTAAACATGAGTTTATGGTCTCAATCTCTAGTTTCAAGTCTTCTTCAATACAGCATGATGTTCATTTAGTAAATGATGCTCCATTTAGAGTCAAACAGACCATAAAGCAGGTTGTTTCTGTGTTTTAGTCTTACAACTTTAACCCTCTCACACTGTGTTTTCAGTTCATGGAAATTCATTGTAACATGTGGTTTGCCTTAAAATGTCAGGGTTGGATTCTGCTCCACCATCTTATGTCACTTCTGATTGTCAAAAACCAAGATTACAACCGCAAAAATGCTGAACTCGAGGCGTCACTATGACTACCTCCACTATGACTACCTCCACTATGACTACCTCCACGATGACTACCTCCACTATGACTACCTCCACTATGACTACCTCCACTATGACTACCTCCACTTCTCATATACAGTCTATGGCAGAAACTGTTGTTGAAAAAAAGAAAAAAGCTAAGCAACTGCTTCGTACTTTTTGAAAAAGGATTTATAATTGACTAGTGACAGGTAGCTCTCTAACTGTAGCCCACATAGACCCTGACAGCATTAACATACATGGATGCATATGCACTAACACACACACATACACACACATACACACACACACACACACACACACACACGATGCAACTACAGTGAGGCTCTGCACAAACAACCCGACAATAACACCAGCGATTCTCCTTCAGAAATCTAGCCACCAAGGCCCGCCTTTCAGATGGAAATATATTTGTGTGTCATCCCGCCACACAAAAAGGGGGAGGGGAGGGGGGGGACACCGACCAGTGATTACCTCTTAAATACATATAGATGCGTCCCTTTGAATGGGGGCCTATTGAGCAGGAGATTGGGTTAAATTAGATGTTAATCATTTCCGTTCTCCTGTTGGTGAACCGATAAGAGCTTTCTCGACCACCCATCCACATGAGATAGGTTGAAAAAAATACACACACACACACACACAAACCTCTTCCCCCTTTTTTATGCTAATGCAGAGAGTGTGCCTCCCCATTTAGATGTTTTTTTTCTTGACTCTCTCTCTCTGTCCCTTAGAGAGACGCCGATCATTCGCTCACCGCATTTAATAACAAAGAGGAAGAGGGAGATAAGTTGTGCAGCTCAGACTGAAAGCAGCCTAGAAACACATTTACTTTTTTTCAGCGGGGTCGAAATAGCCCAAGTTAAACCCGTATAGGGAGGGAGAAGAGAGAGAGAAAAAAAAAATCAGCTCCCTCTCTTTCAAAAAGGGAGAAAATAAGACGGCGGTGCAAAGTGTTGTATGAAATCCTTCAACTTCTGAAAGACTCACGGACAGAGATGATTGTGCACTGGGATCCTGTTGCCTCATTCAAGGCACAATCGAGAGCTTTCGCCTGGAGAGAGATGACATATTTATGTATCGGGGACGAATACGCATAATCTAACTATACTGTGTACCGTTCAACTGAATATAAAGTCATTATATTAGTCTCCAAATATGGGTGTGGCCCCGCTGCAGTCGGAGCAGATATGGATGTGGGATTATAAGACATCATTACACCGCTGAGATGAACTAAAAGCATGTTCATTCTCTGGCACAATGGCTCTTCGCATGGGAATATTGTTACATTTATAACACACGCAGACAATACGCTAGAAATATTGACATTTAGTGACATACATGCTCTAATGATGGAATAAAGATGCCGTATCAGATGGAAAAGAAAGAATGACGAGCACTATTGGAAGTTCCACTGGAGGACTTTTTTTTTTCTTTTGTTGTTTTTTTCTGGCCCAGATGGCAGATGGTTTACACGTGAGGAGGGAAAGAGACATATTGACTTGAAAAGGTTTCTGCTGGTCTCTTCAGGTGACTGTTGCAACACACTGTACAGCGTGTGAGCTAAACCGCAGATGAAACTGTGTGAAAAACACAGGTGCAGGGCAAAAGTCAACGAACCCGGCACCCCCTCACCACGTCTTCAGAATGCTGCGTCTGGTGTTCTGCCATCAATAAATCAGAAACACTTTACCCTCAAGAAGCGAGGGAAACTACTGTAAACAAATAAGACAGTTTTAAGGAAGATTAAGACTGAACTGGATGGAATTGTTAACCAAAGTCAGATTATGTTATAAATATGTCTATTTATGGCAGTATTATAGTGTATTTTGATTCCATTTAGGTCAGTTTATCGTTTTATTTTTATCACAGAAATTTGATTATATTTCATTTTTTTACACTAGAAACAGATTATGGTGCATTTTCTTCCATTTATGTCAGATTATAGTGTATTTTTTTTTACACTAAAATCAAATTATGGTGGGGAAATTGCTTTATGGCACAAAAGCACCATATGATCTTATTTCCAAGAGAAAGAGGACAAACTGTGTTCGCACAGACCTCAAAACAAAAGACACATTAGGTTTTTAAAAGTCAAAAACATAAAAAAAAAATAAGCATTGAGCAGAAAGTGTACTAAATGTAATAGTTCAAAATCCAAAAACATATATTTATAACCAAGACAACTTGTAATAAAAGTAGAGCTGGAACAATTAATTATAGTAATTAAACAAACAACAATGCTAAATATTTGATGGTTGAAGTTTCTCAAATGTGAAAATTTAATTTATTTAAATATTTTGGACTGCTGTTTGGAAAAAACAAGACATTTAATGACATCACTATGGGCTTTAGAAAATTATATATATATAAATTAGGACTAAATGATGCATTACTTAATCAAGAAAACAATCAAACAAATGAAAGATTTGACCAATAAACATAAGTTTAACTTAATGATGTAATTGTGAATCCTTTGGTTAGTTAACATCCTGGGTATAACTGTATCATCATCGTTGTCTACATGTTAAGCATTGATGTTTAAATGTTGGAACATTAATAAATACATTTGCACAATTAGTTCAGCACTTCAATTTTATGTCCCTTTTTAATTTGACTCCATTTCAATTTCAGAGAATATTGGACCTTTATATATTTGGCATCTTATACACTTACCAGTTAGTTTTCATAAACAAAACACATTTGTCTGTTATATAATAGAATACACTGTTATAGATGAATCCAACAAACAGTATATTTGAAGTCATTACAATTAGCTCAACCTCGACCAACTACAATACAAAAAAGTGAACTTAAATTTGAATGGTAAACCTTTACTTTGTTTTTTTATGACATAATATTTGTGTTACATTTACTATATTAAAAGATACTTACATTCTACTGTTGCGTATCAAAGTCAAAAATGCTCTCTCTTCCACCATCTTTTATTTATTTATGGTAATTACGCCGATGCATCACGATTCATTTCATAATGATGCATCTCCACACCGAGCTCCTCCAACATCCACCATCCAGATTACACCCCGTGTGTGTGTTTCACCTCCACCCGCTTCTTTTCTTCTGCGACTTCATGCACCGCAGTTTGACTGTTTCAGGTCAGAGGAAAAAAAGAGATAAGAAGAAGTGATTTTTCTTACCTTGATCGCCCCCTCCCCCCACCACCACCCCCATCCCCCCCCCTCCCTCCGACAGGCGGAGTGACAGGCCTCCAGTGTAAGCCTTTATTTACATTCGCCGTAATACTACAGGTGATCAAAACAACATGGTCGTCTCCCACGATTAGCCCGCTAAACGCTAGATGTGTTATGACAAGCTGACTCCCACTCCCCACCCAACACACACACACACACACACACACACACACACACACACACACACACACACACACACTTATCCACCATCTCAGTGCGGGCCAAGCTTTATCTATCTGTGTGTGCACGTCGGGGGCTTTTGAACATAACGACACATCTTTTGGGTAAATCATCTACATCTCCACGCTTAATTGTATCAGAATGTTTTCTTGTTTTCACTCTGAATCTCCGATGAACACGAGCTGATTTCACGTGAGTCACTTAAGCTTCTTACGAGCCGCCTCATCAGAGTTTTAACGCCGTTCCAGAGCGGTTGATCCGACTCCAACGTGGAACAGAGGGTAGAACATACATCACCTCTATCTTTCATTCTCACCGTGGCCTGGAGTAAACCGCTATTGATCAGTTATTAATAACCCCAAAAGGTGCTGTTTTCATGTTCGTTAGGAAAATTAAAAAAGGAATGAATGAGAGAGTGAAATTATAAAGAAGAAGAAGAAGAAGAAGTCCAATAAAGGAAAACCACTTCTGACGCTCGTATGACAAGATACCGAATTTCAATTTGAGTTTGCGGAGGCGTGGAGGAGAAAGGCGGTGTTGTGAGCCTTTGATACCCCACCGAACGGAGGCCTTCACCAGCTGTGCCGGCTAATTTGTTCCCTCGGTCCTATCTCACCCCCCCAGCCTCCGTTTAGCATTATTAATCAAATTACACCCACTAAACTTTTTCTTTTTCTTATGTTACTGAAATCGTCTTCCCCTTTTTTTTCTTTCTTTCTTTTTGTTTTTTTTGTTTTACCCCCCCCCCCCCCCCCCCCCCACCACTTTCTTTTCGAGCATGTCTCTTCATGTCCCCTCTCTCGCTGCTTAGTTAAGGAAAGAGTGGGGGAAAGCGGAGGACTTGTCATTCAGAAAACAGTGGCATCAGGTTAATGATTTAATTTTTTCAATTAAGATAAAGAAACACTCTCCCTCGTGACCTGCGGGGCAGCGCTGAACATCAAAGCACCGCCCGCTCTTTAATTGTTTTTGTACTCAAGAATGAACATTTCAAAAGAGTTTGCATGCATGCATGTGTGTGTGTGTGTGTGTGTGTGTGTGTGTGTGTGTGTGTGTGTGTGTAGTGTGTGTGTGTTCATGTGCTTTTGGACCCAACGGTGGCCCGATCATTTGAATCCTCCCGTTCCCGCCCCGGTATTAGCCCGTGATATGCCATTTACACCGGCGCCATCAGCTCCTTCCCCCCCCTCTCCCTTGTGATGAGCGGCTCCAGCTCGTACAGGACGCCGGCGTTCACGGTTCAAAGTTGAAGCCCAATATGTTCAATTAAAACCAACCTTATTAAAAAAACTGTTTCAATCAAGCTGCTGTATCTCCCCCCCCCCCATGCACTCATCTTTGTCTTTTACCGTCTCCGAGTTGAACGCTACTCTGGCGTATGAAATTACCTTTTTTTTTTTTTTTGCCAGATGAAAGTCATTAGGAAAACCATTTGAATATGCTAATTCTGGCTAGATTAAAAGCTGCTGATGAGTGAGGATGTGGAGAGCGAAGGCGGCGCCGGCGGAAGCAGGGATTCACACTTTTATTATAATAAATGCATTATATTTTCATGAAAGGTGTTTTTTTTTTTTGCTTTTTCACAAACAAGAATTGAAGGCCGTCGTAGAACGTTTTTAAACGACGGTTAACATTCAGTAATTGCAGCGTTTTTCGGTGTCATTCATTTATGATTTTTTGCAAATTGTTGCAGCTGCTGACATTGTCTCAACTTTCATTTTTTAATGTTGACAGCGTCCTCTCTTAAAGCATCTATTTTACCTCCGGGGTTTGTTTCCGGGATGCACCCCCCCCCCCCCCCCATCGTTGCCCCGAAGCGTTTTCCTGTGATATCGAGAAATGCTGACCGTGACGATGATGTATTTTTTATTTCTTTTGGTCATTTCACAAACACCACTGATGCGGCATAAAGGCAGCAGTAAATGCAGTGGTACGGCTGATATTAAAGATGATCTCTGTGTGTGTGTGTGTGTGTGTGTGTGTGTGTGTGTGTGTGTGTGTGTGTGTGTGTGTGGCTTAGAGGCAAGTCGTCCTCGGCTCTCTCGGTGAGCAGCCTTGCATTGCCCCCTACTGAAACCCGACTCCTTCATCCTCTCTCTCCACTGCTCTTTTCTCTGCTTCTTTTTTTTTCTTCTGGTTTTCTTTTTCCACTCTTCTTTTTTTTTATGTCCTTGAACTCATCACTTATGATAGGATGATTAATATATAGATGTTCACGTCAGAGTGGGAATGAGTGGGAATGTGTGTGGAGGGGGAGAAAGTTGGTTTGGACCAAAAAAAGTGTGGGAGAGAGTAGTTTCTTTAAAAGTTCACAGGGTAAAAGGGGGAGATACATGCATGTTCTCCCCTCTCTCTCTCTCTCATCACACACACACACACACACACACACACACACACACACACACACACACGCAGTTTGCTGAGTTGACCATCTTCGTTAGGAAGTGTCAGAGGAAAGGAAGTGTTGACATTCCCTGGATAATTACTGCTCTTCACCGAGGGACAGGTCACAGACATTTCTGTCCCTCTCTCTCTCTCCTCGTCCTCCCTCACCCCTAACACAGACACCAGTAACCCAACACGTGGGGCTTTGAGGGAGGAGGTATCACCCTTTTCCTCACCCTGACGTTTTGGAATCTGCCCATCAGTGAGTCTATATTTAAAACAAGAAGATGGTTCAGTTTGGATGACTTGAAAATGGGCAGAATCTCTCAGCGAACGTTGGACGAATCTTTGACGTACAACTTGATGAGATTGTGTGTGTGTGTGTGTGTGTGTGTGTGTGTGTGTGTGTGTGTGTGTGTGTGTGTGTGTGTGTGTTGCCGGTGTCGGGTCGGCTCCCGGGGCTTTTGGGAAGGCAGTGGCTGCTGCCGGTTTAAATCCTCAAAGTGGGCCCGGCCCCCGCTCCTTGCCAAAAAAGGGGCTGCCCGCCTCAGTCCAGAAGTAATCCACAGCAAATTCCTTCAGCCTCAGTATCACAGGCCGGCGCTGCGGAAAAAAAGACGTGCTGCCAGGGGGACTCGGGGTCTTGCACGAGTGTGTGTGTGTGTGTGTGTGTGTGTGTGTGTGTGTGTGTGTTAGCGTCGTCCTTCCCGATTCGGAGCGTGGAAAAGCGTGACCGGGTGAATGTGTACGCGCATGTCTGCTTGAATGTATGTTGCTGCGTGTACTTGCATGCTGATGTGCCATGCAACGTGTGTGTGTGTGTGTGTGTGTGTGTGTGTGTGTGTGTGTGTGTGTGTGTGTGTGTGTGTGTGTGTGTTTCGGTGTGTTGGGAGATGGCGTTGCTGCAGCCGGAGCCCAGCCAGCTGACATTCAGACTGGCTTTTCTTGCCTCTCCTCCTGGCCGCTCTCCCAGCCGGCGGTTTGTTGGCGAGCCCCGGAAGAAGGAGGAGGAGGAGGCACTCCATCCGACTGGTTAAACATCCCCGTGTGCTCGTTCCACGGCGAGGGAACATTTGTTTCTCTGCGAGGAGGGTTAACGGACATGGGAGGGTGTGTGGGAGAAGAAGAAGAAGAAGAAGAAGAAGAAGAAGAAGAAGAAGAAGAAGAAGAAGAAGAAGAAGAAGAAGAAGTGAGAGGCGATCTGTTCAAGAGCCGTTTCACAAATTCATAAGCAGACAGGTCTCGTTTTCTTCTTCTTCTTCTTCTTCTTCTTCTTCTTCTTCTTCTTCTTCTTCACCTGTAACACAATTCCTTCTTTTCTGCGGCGGCTCGTGTTGCCGGTCTGGATTCTGTTCTGGCTCTGCATCAGATATCCAGCGTTTGAGAGACAGCGACGTGCAGGACGGGCCAAGACCTGCGTCTTGGGTTTACATACGTGTCAAGCGTGTTCAACATCAACTGAAACGGAGAGAAAGCTTTTGCCAGATGATGTAACGGCAATGTAAAAAAAAAAAGAAATGATAGAAACAGATTCTTACTTCAAACTCTTCAACTATGGCCGCGTGGTCAGTGACCCGTGACTGCATATGCTGCAAAGTGTCTTTTCAAAATAAACTCCATGTTCTCACGCGCATTGTACCTTTTCAAAATAAACTCCATGTTTCCATGCATATAGTGCTTAGGGACTTTTCAAAATAAACTCCTGTGTTCACATGCATATAGTGCAAGAGACTTTTCAAAATAAACTCCTGTGTTCACATGCATATTGTGTAAATAAACTTCAAACCTAGGTTTACTCAGTTTTCAGGATTAATTGGTAAGGTTTAGGCAACAAAACTACTTGGTTAGTTTTAGGGAAACATTGTGGTTTGGGTTTAAATAAGAACATTTGTTACATAAAATAAGTATGCTTGTTATGTAACTTAAGTACAAGGCCTAAGTTAAGTATGTAACCTAAATCAGTAAGAGTAAGAATAATAAAAAACAAGTTAAAACACTGGACATGACCACTTGCCTCCTCCCTAAGTGAACTTTCTCACTTTTTATACTACATCAGTTGCTTGGGTAGTCTAGTTCTGATGTTAATGGGTTTACATTGGCTTTAGTAGAAAGCCTGCTGCGTCTCATACAGGTGTTTGGGGGGGAATCGTGGAGTCGGTATAAGAAACCGAAGGGCAGTGACCAAGCGTTGCTATGGGTGATCATACAAACTTTCCACATTAATGCCTGGGTCGTCTATTCAGGGTCAAAATTTCATCTCACCTTTAGTGCCAATTCATAATTTTTTCCCCCCCTCCTGTTCTTCAAATATTTCAGTGAATGTGAATGATTGTCATGTGAAGAAGGTTTCCAACTTGCTCCTCCATGTCATGAGTGAAACCACTCTGGTGGCACAGGGAAGCAGAGCACAATGCAATAAAGTGAACGTTGACATTTAATGAGTTGTCGGTGTTTTCCCTTCTCTTCCTCTCTCTGTTGGACTTAAGACGTTTGGTGGGGGGGGGATCTTTGAAGTTAAAAACAAGCAACCTGGACATTATTGAATCCTATTTAGAAGGGCCGGGATTGAGAAAGCCTTAAAGACACGCAGGAAAGCAACGCTCCGGCTTCTGTGCCTTTTAATGTTCACAGCATCCCGCTGCCTTTCATGTCCATGCTATCTGGAATTAATTGCTTTTTCAAAGTCGGTGTGTTCGTTTCGGTGTGCACGGGAGAACACGTGTGTACGTTTGATTGTGAGAGTGCACGTTTTTTCTCTGCATTTGTTTACCATTTTATTGGTACATTTTCTTAGTGCGTGAAGGTATGGACGATGCTTTTGTCATGTAACCGGATCACACTTAGTGCTCCCAACTCATTTCTCCATTCCTTCATTTGATGTGTATTACCAAACTCCTTCAGACTTCCCGTTTAAATGGTCAGGTCACATGAGCAGACTTGGCTGACCGCAGCACCTCGTGACGGTCCCTCTGGGAGGCAGAGTCAGCAATCAAAGAGTCAAAAGGAGGCTAAAAGGAGAACAACGTCAACCCAAACAGAGTCTGGTGAGAACCAGAGGAACCCTTCCGCCGCTCCATCAGACGGTCCATTTTCACCGTTTTTGTATAAAATGTCAGCTAATGCAGTGTGGGTCTGGCGCCAGCAGTGTGTATGGCCGTACGTTGGTACTGTCGGTAATGTGTTTATATAACATCCCTCACATTCCACGCTAAGAGCCTTCGACTCGCCCGAGTTCACTGAAGCAGGACACACACACACACACACACACACACACACACACACACACACACACACACACACACACACACACACACACACACACACACACACACACTAAGTCTGAGCACATGTGCGCAGAAAGCTACACAGAGCACATGCAAACACTTTAAAAGGACATGCATGTTCTCAGACACACACACACACACGTGCATTCTCAAATATCCATTGTGGCATTACAAGAAGGGGATCCCAACACGCAACAGCAGCGCTCTGGGGTTCAGAGGACGGAGTAGTTTGGTTTCTGAAGACATCCATCATCGGCGGGCGGGCCGTCAAAGCCCGGCGCTTAGGGCCTCACTCTCTGATACCATTACTGCATTACCGTTACTCTGCCAGCGCTGTCACTGAAGGGCAGCAGAAGAAGAAGGAGGGCGTTAACAGAGATTTACTCCGACGAGGATAAAGTATGGAGTGTGAGCGGACTTTTATCCAGCGTGTGTGAATGTTAGATTTTAGCTATATTTTAGCATCAGAGAAGATTAGGCAACGAGTCCGTGCATGAGTGGAAAAAGGTGTGTGCGTGATGTTTTTACACGTTTGTGTGAGTCTATCATATTATTTTTAACTGGCAGCAGAGATTAAAAAAATACTTGTGTAGTGTGAATAAAATAGTGATTAAAGTTACGCAAACCTAATGGTAGCTTTAGTTCTCTTTATCAAAGAGGTGTTTGTTTCTGTTTATTAGTTTGTTTGAAAGACGTCTCAGAACCTGAACACATTTCTATGGAATTTGGTGCACAATTTAGCCGGTGGCCAAAGAGGATTCCCTGTTTCTTTTGGTGCGGATTAAAAGCAATTTAAAGGATTTCTTAGAAATTTTCTTTTTTCATTAATATGATGGAGACCTGGATCCAAAAATGATGAACATAAAAGTGAACATTCGGCCTTTACATGAGTTTTCTTAGTGGTTTCAAGTGTTTGGTTCCAGCCCACAGTTCGCTGCTTCACATACAGTAAAACACACCTGTGCGTCGTCATGGCAACGGTGTTTGTAGTTATCCCCAAAGCACCAAAGATGGAGAAGAAGAAAAAAAAAAAACAACAACCCCAAAAAACACAACATAATAGGGCAGTTGTTCATCATACACATCACATCTACTGCACCTCGTTCTTCATTTCCTCCAGGGTTCCCAGTAGTGCACAGCCCCGTGTACACAAAGCCTGTGATGGCATGTCTGCCAGAGAGGTGTGGAGCGGCGCTGGATGGCGAGCCGGGGCTCTTTGTGGCGTTGCCAGGCTCCGACACTCTTTGCCGTCCTGCCAAATTCTCCAGTCGAGAAGAAAAAAAAAAAGACTTGCACCAGCCTTCCCTTATCCTTCCCCGCTCTCCTCCTCCTCCTCCTCCTCCTCCTCACCCGCTCTCGGCTCCATCTGTTGCGCTGGATCGGACTTCTTCTTCTTCTTCTTCTTCCTCCTCGGTGCCTTTTTTTCCGCCATCTTGTTTCTGCACCGGAGACAGATGTCACCCGGAGTCCCCGAAGTGCAAGGAAACAGGAAACAACAACTTCTGTCACCTTCTTTGGGATAATCCCCTCTTTGAGATGAACTTTAACTGAAAAATGTTTATTTTTCAAAGTGTGTAAATATTTTTCAATAACCAGTCGCCGCCATTTTCTTCCCCTCCTTTTAATTCCCCATTGAGCTGTTGGGGGTGATAAATAAAATAGAGCGGTTGACAATGGGGGGACGTCAGAGAGCGTACGATAGGTGGTGGTGGTGGTGGCGGGGGGGAGGCGAGTCAAAAGGCATTGAGTTCCCTCAGCCTTTGTGTGTGTTGACACCCTAATCCTCCACAGCAGCCATGCAGGTGTTGTGCAGCATTCAGGTCTTTGAGGCGGCTTTCAGCGCACGCCGTGGCACCTCTGTATTCACCCTGATGTCTCTACAAGGAAACAGTGGATCAGTGTTTCGGCGACTCGCCGTCAGCTGTCACGTCAGCCTCTGTGAGAAGCACATTTACAGCACAAAGATCCCCTTAGACTGTCTTTGTGTCAGCATTGTGCCGCGGCCCTCTTTTTTTCTCCTCAGCCGTAATGACGACTGATTAAATCCCACTGCTTCGAATGCTAGGTGTCGGTCTGCGGAGCACAGGTAAGCCCTCGAAGGGCGGGGCACGGAAAAAAAAAGTAAAGTATTTCTGATGCGGGTTTTATCACGACGCCAAGGTGTCAACTACAGAGAAGGAGAGAGAGAGAGGCACATGTGGAAAATATGTATCTGTTTATTCTATTATTCCCGGTGTGTCTCATTGTCACCGTGACACGTTCAGAATGCGTGTCAGCCGTCGGTTTGAGGTTCGGTTTCTTCGGCGAGAGCTTACAAAATGGATGTGTTTACCTTTTCCCCATGAAAGCGCGGCGCTGAATACCTGTGTGTCTGAGATGAGGCTTATTAAATTTGATGAGTAAAATATGTCTTAACGCTTTATCTCGCCTTTGTGTCGTCCCTTTGGTATCTACCCGGAGCCAGACACTCTGCTCGGGACGCCAACAGCGGCTAGAAAAGATAAACAGGCCCGTGTTTTTTACCCCCTTTTCTCTTCCCCTTTCATGATATGCAGTCACACGCCCGTAGCCCTTGATAATTGTGTAGTCAGTCAGAAATCCTGAACGGAAAACTCAGAGTTTTTTTTTGCTGTATCTGTCTGCGCGAGCAACAACAGCGAAAGCGTGTTCTGATGACGGTTTTTGGGGATTTTTTGGCATTTCCTCCCTTTCTCCCGAAGGGTGAGGTGACGGATGTTTGAAGGTTTGATCTGACACTGAGACGCGTCTCAATACGTGGGAATCAAAGGAACATGCAAAAGGAAATAAGCAGACAGGTTTTATTTATGAGGAAATGGACTGCGGGGAGACACACCCATCTCTTTTCATTCTGCTGTACACTTCAGTGCTTTGGGAGAAACATTTGAATTGGATGCATTCTCCTCAAAGCTGATTCTGCCTCATGTTTGGGCCATTTCTGTAAATTAACAACAGTTTGTTATGAACGAGCTGAGCCTTTATCGTTGGTGTTAGATATGAAAATATCAGAAATCTGCCCTCAAAATAAACAGATGGTAACACTGAGTGCTTTAAATAATTAATTTATATATTCTCTTCTTATTAGTTAAAGTTAAAAGTTTTATTTACATTGTTATGAGTGTTTTATTATGACTCCAATCTTGACCAGTATGTCTGCTTTTGTTAATTTGATTTGACTCACATTAAGCATCTACTTTACTTTAAAACTGCTTTTTATAGGTATGTATTTCTGCATTTAATGCCTTTAATAGCAGACAGATGATGGGAAAAAACTAAAGAAAAAACGGAGATTATATACATATATACACATAGTTGTTCATTGTTTGCGCCTTAACCTCTAGGACACCAGAGTGCCCTGAAGAAAAAAGCAATTCTACTATATGTGCTCAGTTTAGACAGACCTAAGTCAGACCTACTAATCAACAAAACCCTGCTTACTAGGATAATATAAAGCTAAAAGTATTGGAAGAATGCTGCAAATTTAGCTGCAAGACAAAAGTGTACATGATCAGAACCAGAGGCATTGATTGAACGAGAGTTAAGTTCTCATCAAATTATTATTATAAACCAACTACAAAACATCAGATGGAAGGGTCACTCTTCTCGTTTCGGCCCGTCTTTGTCATTTACACCTACAAAAAAAACAAAGGATTTCTACAAACAAATGTTTCCTTCAGCATCCTTCAGAAACGTATTTACTGTACAGTAAATCTAAGTGGCTTAAGTTTTGCAGATTTGTGATTAAAGATCAATTCACAGGCTCCGAGTTAAGTTTTCTTTACGGCGTAGGAGAAAAGTTGGACACAATAGACCAACAGTGAATTAGGAAACAAACTTTTTGTTATTCAAAGCAAAATCCAAGGGCGTTCAGACAGAGAGACAAAGTTAGCCGGGGGAGAGAGAGAGAGAGAGAGAGAGAGAGAGGGGGAGATCTGTGCTGTGTCAGCAGTGTGCTTAAACCAACTCCAAAGATTAATCACAGGAAAACACATACAGCACATACACACACACACAAGTGCTCTGTTTCGCACACAAACAGACACACACGCATATACCCACAGTTGTATATCTCGCATTCCCAGCAGTTCAAAGTGTGGTTTGGTTTGAAACAGATTAAAAACTGTCTATGAAGTGATGCATTGCAATTGTCATAGCAAGGGGTGGGAGAGATCTTTTTTGCATAAAAATCCCCTCTTTCTTCCCACCGCTATCAGCAAAGAGATGGAGAACTCACTAATCCTGCTGTGGTCGCATTTGCATCGGTGGCAAATAAACAAAAGCACACCATTTTTCATCTCCAGCTTCTATATTAAAACGGAGATGGCGGGGGTAAGGGAGGGAGGGGGAGGAGGGGAGGTTGGGGGGGGGGGGGGGGGAGAATGAGAGAGAGAGAGAGAGAGGGGCATCCAGGCAGACCCTTTGGTGTCAGAGATATGCCTGCTGATGTTTGGTCTTGGTAAATGGAAACTACTGTGGCGTGCTCGCCGCATCAATCCACCTCCTTTCTCGTTCCAGGTGTGGAGACGAGGCGGAGGAAGGGCTGACGGATGTGAATACAGAGGGGGGGTGATGAAGAGGAGATTACCAGCGGACCGCGCCCTGACACGGGGAAGACGAAGGAGGTCTCAACTCCAAATGTTTAACGCAAATAAAACAGTAACCGAGACGGACTCTGGTTGGTGAGCAGCGTGCTTTTCCTCCCGACCTCCGTGACCTTGAGCCTTTAACCCTCTGGAACAGCCGACCAGTTTTGGGGCGTTTTTTTTTTTTTGCTCCCGTCATATTTTACTCCCTGTGGCCTAGTTTTTCATTGCAATATAAAAGTCCTGCACCTCCATGGAAACAGCTCAACCATGGATAAAGGCACAGAAGAATTCAAAAATATCTTGTATGCAGTATAACACAATTGCAATGCCGTAAATCATACAAAAAGGTTTAAAAAAATGTAACTTCTTTGGTAATTTATTTTACAAATACTTGAAAACAATGGAATCTTTCAACCAACATTTTTGTCCACAAGTGCTGGTGGCTCTATGTTCTATATTAATTTAACTATTTAAATGTTTACAGCCTCGACTTACAGCCTCTCCTGTCCTCTCCTCAATGCACTGTGCTTATTAGCCTGTAGTTCAATCCAAGTCTAACAGATTTTTTGTCACGTGACTGTTGGTCTCTGAATCAATCATGGTTTCCTAGTTGCACTGATGAGCTCAGAATGTTTTTTACAGGATATGGTTAGAGAAAACCGTTTATTCAGGGGAAGATTTTAAATGAGACATGTAGTATAAAATGTTTTTGATGAAATATCACAATGTTAAGCTTAGTTTTGGTTGCTTTTTCAAATGGAAGCGTTCCTCACACATGATGTATTCAGGGACTGTCCGAAAATCTGACGATAATGGATTTTGTTTAAGATAAACTAGGTTTAGTTTTGCCGATTGATTAAAGAAAACATCCTTTTCAAACCAGTTGGCGGAGAAAAGAACACTTCCACTAACTGCTCCTTGACCACACAAAAAAACAGTGTGCTCTCACTTTCAATGAGAAGGATCAGTACAGAGAGTTCACATGGCCCACAACCTTCTGGTTGGGACTCCCCCGAAACGGTTACAAGATACATCTGAGGGGGTTGCAAGATGATTTGGTGGTCTTTGCCTCGCTGCAGACGAGAGGAAGTTGTTTGATTTTTTCCTGGATCTTCTTACTCAATCATTTGTCATTTTGTTTCCCAATATTGTAATTTTTTTGTTGATGAACTGATGTTTCATCCTTTTTTTGCTGTTTAAAGTTTTTTTTACAGTTATAGTTATACTATTAGTTACAGTTATACTATTAGTTACAGTTATACTATTAGTTACAGTTATACTATGCATGTAAAGAGGATGTTTATTGATACGCCATCCTCTACACTTCCAAAACTGAGGCTAAAAGGAAGGTGTTTGACTTGAAGGAGAGATCATGTTATGCCCTTTGGACAATATAAATAAAATGGACTTTATTTGACCAATACAACACCCTTTCAGTATAAATACCAAAACAATATGATTTGATAACTTAGTACAGAGATATGAAAATGTTTTGTGACAGGATCCTAAAACTGTGCAAGAACTTAAACAAAGTAAAATATTATAATATTGGCAAAAGATTTATTTAGATTGTTGTCCAAAATGACTACTCTTCCTATTTTGTCTTCATTTTACCAATAAATCAAATGAAACCTTCTGCATATGAGAGAATACAGTTGAATAAAAAAGGACTAAAATCTTTTATGCTATTTCCAAGTCACATATGAAACATTTAACAAAATCTAAGGTCCAAAAAGCTTTCATTTAACATCAACTTTACCACCTTATTCAGTCACCAGCCTTCTTTTTTTACTTACATTATTACATATACATCCACAAACATATCAAGCCCTTACTATGCAGAACTCTGTATCCTATTTGCAAGTGTGACAATACATCTTTGCATCTTAACGCCATAATCCACTTCCAAAATTACCCCAAACTTGTTCATCAGCACTATCACCATCATCATCATCATCATCATTATTTCCGCCCACAACAGCTGGGAGATACAATTTCCACGTCGGACGTCTGATCGTCCCCGTGTTGATTGTGGATTGGCTGTGGTTAAACCTGAACCCTCTTGTCCCCTTTTCTTCCCTCCGACCCGTGAGAAAAGAGATTAGCTATTCAAGGCCGGCACCGGAGTGACAATCACCGCATCAGATCGATAGAACTTATCTGGACCCCTCTCTCCCTCTGCATTACACTCCTGGTACAGTAATACACCTGGAGGAACCAGTGAGTGTGTGCTGATTAGATTAGGCTTCTTACTGTACACAAGCATATACACACACACACACACACACACACTGATAAGAGATGCTGCTCTGCCTCTCTTCCAGCTGCCGTGTGAAGTGGAGAGGATAAAGACTACAAGCCCAGGGTGTTTGAGTTTGTTGCTCTCTGCAGAGGAGGGCTGGGCTGTTATTGGTTAGCTGTCACGAATACAGTATGTAGGATTTATGTTTCTTTCTTATTGGATGTGAATCATACAGCAAGCTGACTTTGTTCTATTTTAGTTTTATACTTGTTTGCACGGACCAATTTTCAAGCAAACCAGGTGTTGTTAACAGAAGTCGTCATTTACACACATTCTGGTTTTTGGTAAAAAGGTTTAAACACAAAAGCAGGATTTTGAAACCAAGCTGGTAGAATGGTGTAGCTAAAATACAATGCTACAAAATTGAACTTGACGAACAAATATGTCCTGAACATGACGCTCTGCAGGCTGGTCTCATCCAGCATTCCAAGCAATACTTCAGGCTACAACTGCAAGTGAAGTCAATGTCTTAAAGCTGCATTCTCTCTAGTGTCCACCAGGGGGCGACTCCTCTGGTTGTATAGAAGTCTATGAGAAAATGACTCTACTTCTCTCTTGATTTATTCCCTCAGTAAACATTGTAAACATGAGTTTATGGTCTCAATCTCTAGTTTCAAGTCTTCTTCAATACAGCATGATGTTCATTTAGTAAATGATGCTCCATTTAGAGTCAAACAGACCATAAAGCAGGGTATGCTTTAGGCCCGGGGATACACACTGATTGACAGGTCGACACCAGAAGACACTCCTCCAAATTCCAAATATGGTAACTTCTTTTCACTAGTTGCAAAAAGCCAAGATGCCGACGTTCAAATTGCCGAACTCAAGGCTTTAAAATGGCAATGAGTTACGTCACTATGACCATGTCCATTTCTTATAGACAGTCTATGCAATACCTACTTAAAATAATGTGCCTTAATTCATACAAATCCCAGAAAAACTCACTGAAAAATGTGGAACTTTTTGTAGGATTGCATTCCGATTGTTGTATGAATAAACATTGTACTCTGCGAGTCACTGACTCCAAGCACAAAGATATCCTAAAACCTAAACATATGTGTCATTTCTGATGCCAGACATTTGACCATTAATTTCTGGTGATGAATGATACCAAATTCCTTATTTAGATAACAAGACACTAAGAGTTGACTAACTGACTTAAGAAGGAATCAGGGAAACACAACGGTAAAAATTAAAGGTTGTGTCCATTAAATGCTTCCTCGTTTACTTAAGACAAGGACACGTTTGCCTCCTCTTTCTGTCCCTCTTCATCACTTGTGTATTTCATAAATGGCTGAATGCAGAGAGAGAGAGCAGGGTCGTGGGTTTTAGATGAACCGTTGGCTTCTTCATCTCAGCCTTGTAAATAATTAGAATTCCCCGGCTGACTGCGGTGCCCGGACACTTCCATAATTACATTGTCAGTGCGGCGGCTGATTAAGGCTGGGCTGTGAAGTATGGTATTAGCTGCACTGTGTCTGCATGCAGAATAGAATAGATGACCCTCAGCTACCTTCAGCCGCCTCTGCAGGGACTCACACTGCGGCTGCAGAGAGCTGGATGCTGGCGGATCACGTAACTGATCGGGAAGATTTACGGAAAATCCACAAGCCGTTATACGTCGTCAATCAAAATATTCGGTTAGATATTTTGCTGTCTGTTTGTCTTAGTTAGCGATGTCTTCCATTTCCCAGAATGCCCTTTGACAATGCCAAACTTGTTGTGGGACGAACTGTGGCACTCTCTTTACTTAAATGCAGAATATTCTACTGCTGAGCCTCTCTCTATCAAAACAATAGGAAAAATCTGACTTTGATGACATTGTGAAGTGGCGTGGGATCATGGGAGTTGTTGTCTTTGTTGTTTAACAACCACCATTGCCCACGGAAACAGCATAAAGCTGCAAAACATGACTTTTGGTTAAATTAAAACACATTCATTTCTAAGGATTGTTATATTTTTCATTTTTTAACGAATAAGAAGAATTATCCAAAAGTTTTTCTATGTTTTATCCATGTTTGTTATCCCAGGAGGTGTTAAAAAAGCAGAACAAATATCCTAATCCCAAAACTGAAAACCAAATATACCTTCCCATCATACAAATAACCAAATAGTCCAATATTTGGGTCCAGCCCTGGTCGTTTTTTAGAAACATTAATGTGTAAATGTTACATAATTTAAACTTTCCACAAGGATCTGTGTGATGTAAATGTTGCAAGGTGCTCTTATCCATCAACTTCTGTGCAGAAGAAAAATGAATAAATGAGCCCATGTGCTGACTGCATCTGTATTTTGATATTTAGTGCTCTTAAATCATAAGATGTCTAAAACTGCATTGCATTGTGGGCTTTTGAGGCCAGCTCCAGTGGAGAAACTGGTATAGTTGCTCTCTCTGTTTGGCTATAAACCCACTGACAGCTGAATAACATGTGATGTTCATGCTTCATGTTTAAGAGCTGAACATTTTTGTCCGTAGGAACAAGAAACATTAACCAAAAGGAACATAGGTAGCAGGAATGCACAGGTGCATCGCCTACAGCTGATAGCTAAGCAACGATCAAGCACATTTTTTTACATGGACTTTTTCCTTTAACACTAGGGACAGGTATTGTTTCAAAAATGACAATACAAGTACTGATACCAACCCTTTAAATGAGGAATGGAAGCATTTAGTTGCGTAAGATGCATTTATTTTAATCAGACATTACAGGTGTGTCGTAGCCATACTTTCAACCGCTTTGATGGCTTCTTGGCACGAAGAACTGCCGACTCAGTCAACTACGCAGCGCTTAGCTCATTGCATTAAATCAAAGAACGCATGTTAAGATTGGCTCTGAGCAAAACCAATTCAATTATCAATATTTTTTGGGGGGGGATTTGGGTAGAAAAAGGATCAAATGCAGGTATCGTTTGCCTGGAGAAGTTTTGATACTACGAGATACTAGGTTCTTTCGGTCAACATCTTAAAAGTATTGGGTACCGATACTGATACAATTGCTTAAACAATATTGATGGGGAATATTGGAGAAATAACATGTATTGACAATAGATCGGCTGCTGAAACTTCTCAAATGGCAGACAAACCAGGAGAAAACACAGAAAAGTGCAAATGTTTGATTCTGTTTGAGGTTGTGGAGAAATCTGCTGGACACGATGCATGTAAAGCAAGACCCATTATGTTTTTATAAACTAAAACGAAATCAGGCCTCGCACATCCTGAACTCTCCCTTTAAGACCTTTGTCGTCTCCCCTCTCACACCCGTCCTGCTGCGACTGCATCCATAAAGCACAGAAGACGATAAAGATGATGATGGATATTTACCCCGACCAACGCTCACTGATTTATCACTGCTATGCCAGTTTATGATGAGTTACTGTATCATACATCTCTTCTGGGTGAAGCTCCAGTGTAGTAAAGTCTGGAGAGCAGAGGACTCACCCCCTCCCCTCCCCTCCCCTCCCTCCCTCCCTCCCCGCCTTTCCCCTGACCTTGCAGCTTTATGACTGCAGTAATGCGCTGCAGATGAAGAGAGGAGCAAATCCAGCGGAGATAATAGACGAATCATCTCCACGAGGTGGAGAAAGAAATAAAATAAAAATCCCCCGACAAACAGACAGCCTGTGTGCTCTTGGACACCCCTTTAAGGATCTCTTAAGTGTTGATAAGTAATTATCCCGGCCCCAAAGGCATGATGGGACTCACAGAGGGAGAAAACATTTGTATGATATGTTTGCAGCATCAGGCCGGGGTGCAGTAAATCTTTCAAAGAACGGATTGTGGACTAAGAATCTGTGGATCAGTAATTTAATTAGTGATCGCATATGCGTGATCTTTTTTTCAGAGTATAATTCTGCATGCATGTGTGTATTTAATGCCACTTGCATGTACTTAGTGGTAATGCATAATACCACTTAGCAGGGCAGTGGATTTTGATATTCCGCTGGTGTCTTTATCACTAACAATCCACTTGAGGAGGAAAACATTTTGAGGAGAGATTACGTTTCCATGTTGCACCTGTTGATCAGACTTATGAAGCACATTTGCAGTAAAATATGGAAGCAGACGGGTTCGTCGGGAAGAGGAAGATTTACAAAACAAGAAACAGAAATCATAACCAAGCAAAGAGACGTTTGAGGGGCTTTGTCCTTGAAAGCAGAAGGACGGATTACACCTCGGGACCTGTGCTACCTCCTCCTCCTCCTCCTCCTCCTCCTCCTCCTCCTCCTCCTCGCTGAGTGAGGGATCACATGACTCCCGCGGTCCGACGTGCGGCCTGGTTTCCCCGGCGCTGACCTCAGGTGAGCAGGGGTGGGGGTGGCCTACGTGCTCCCAGCAGCAGCTGCAGGAATGCGAAGCATGACAGGCAGCCAACATACTACACTGCAGTCGTGTTGAAGCTTCAGATATGCAGGTGGGAGGGGGGGGACTGTAGGTGATGTACTGGTATGTGTATGTCTGGATGAATGCACTGAAAAGGTTCAGTGTTAGACATCCGATTTCTGAATTTGGCCTTTTTACGTATTACTTTATTAAAATGCCAAAATATTCTCTTCTTCCAATCTTCCAGTTTCCCAAAGATCATGACCTTAAGGGGCTAAAGTACTAAACCAATCAGGTTTCTTCTAACTAGCTAAATGTAAATTATACACGTCAAAACTAAAGCTAGAACGCCCTAAAAACCCACATAGTCCCTTCAAACCTCTAAAGAACAGACAGATAGTGTCTCAGAGATAATCAGACTCTTGGCATCTCTGCATCACATGTTCTAGTTGTCCTCGGTGGAGACACGATGGTGGAGAGATTATAAAAAAGGTATAATCTGTCAGATTTTCATCTTTTTGTTTTGTCTCTGTCGTTAATGTCAAAGACTGTGGTGCCTCCAAGATGCAACCTCACAGAAAACCTGTTATTTGTTTTGCATTACTGTGAAAATCTTCACAAATGTATTAACATGTTATGATCATGATGTCTGATATTGCAGGTTATTTTTTATTCATTTAGCCATCACTGCTCGTGCTAACTACCAAGTTCTGTTTATTCAAAACAAAACGGGAATCTAGAGACTTCTTCAGAGGAAAGAATTTCATAAGTCTGGCCTTTAACAAATGTAGTACAGCTATTTGAAAGAACAAAAGAAAAAACCCACATTGCAGCACTGCAGTGTCGTCGTCAGCGGTTTCCACAATGACAAAACTGGTAGAGATGCACTGCCACAAGTAGTAACGTTTCATAAACTGGTTTTAACATGTCGGCTAAAACTGTGAACAAACTAAACTCTCACGAAACCAAAGAACAAAGCTACAAAAGCCTGTTTTGAATAAATAACATAATTCCAAGTTAGCACTTTACAGTGGCTCATGCACATAAACATCACTTCTACACCACAGCTTGGTGCCGAGTGTGAAAAAACCCCTATGCATCTACGTTTCCTGCTGTTCATGCCTGTGTATCTAAAGCTGAAATCTCATGTAACCAGGCTTTGGTTTGATTTTTAACGGTTTGAAGTAATCTTGAAAGAAAATGAAAAAGTTAAAGATCGACTTTCATGTTTTTAACTTCCTGATATTAAAATAAACCTACACGGATGACAGAATATCATTCATGTATCACACTTAAGACAGGATGTCTTGGGTGTTTTCATGTACAGTAGGCAAACACACCATTCGCCAAAAACTGCATTAACTTTCCTAATTTATTGACTCTTTAGATTTGTCACAGAGACAATTAGTTAATGTCTGCACGCATGCATTTCAATTTCACTTTATTTGTACTCTGCATATGAGTAAGACAGAAGTATGACACTAACAACGCCAGATGATGAAGTTTTTATTACTTATCAGAATATTTCTATAAACGAGGCCTCATTCATGAACGTTTTATTTGACTTGAATTAAAGATATTTAAATAAAAGTAAACTGAAGTCCTCTTCTAGGTAAAGGGGACAAAAAGTGACCCGTGTTTGACCTGAGAGTGAGGCAGGTCAGCAGGGGAGGAGGAGGAGGAGGAGGGAGTCGGGCTTAGAGCGCGGGGGAGGCAGAAGAAGCCAGAGGACGGGTGTCAGGACGGAGCTCAAGGAGCAGTTAGAGAAAATAAACAGATGGGAGCTTTGAGGATATTCTATCTGAAGCTTAGTCCTGTTGAGTATAAATACGGTGGCGGGTAAGCCATCTAAATAGGCCTGTGTTTACCTGTCTGCACGGCCCAAATTAATCACCCATGCCGCCACGAGCCGCCGGGGGAGGGAGAGGAGAGGAGGGGGAGGTGGGGAGGTGGGGTGGGAGTTAGGAGTGTAAACACGGCTAAAAGCTACTGGTTGGCACCATTTTGTTTTGGTTAGGATACAGAGTGAGTGATTAGGCTGCTCCGCTGTGATGAAGGGGTGGCAGGAGTGATGGAGGACCACGGTGTGTGTGCATGTGTGTGTATGTGTGTGTGTGTGTGTGTGTGCATGTGTGTTTGTTAGGACTTCAGGCTTTTGGATTTTTGTGTTTATAGATTTTTTCAGGATTCTATGAATTTTCATAAAAAAGTACTATTTTACATCTTTAACAAAGATTAGAACTTTATAACTTTATAAACATTCTCTTTGAGTATCTTGAGTAAAATCATTTTTATTTCTGAAATGATAAGTGGATTATTAGTCAGTTTATCAGCAGTAAATTCCTTGAAAATGTATCGTTCAATTCACTTTTTGAGCAAAATTGCCAAACCGTAATTTGTCAAGGTTTCTAAAATGAGAAGAAATTAGCTTTTTTGTTGATCATCATATACTTCGATGGGTTTTAAACCTTGCTTGCGTTTGTCACCTTCCACTATGGGAAATTGCAATTGGTATTATTTATGATTTGTGACACTTTGAACACTAAATCATAGAAAAAAAAGGGAGTAATGAGAATGATTGTTAAGTCAACCATAGCAATAAAAATATGTCAATCATATCGGCTTCGTATGACGCTCATTGTCTGATTTCTTTGACACAAGAACAATATCATCAAACGGATCTGCCGGTCCGAGGCCTTGTATGCATCCGTATAGATTAGCACAACAGTATCCTCCACCGTTCATAGGACTTGTATCTCCTTTGTGCTGCCACCTCTGCTGATAGAATAAGGAGTCAGATAAGGTGTGACGCAGTGAAAGGAAAGGCCGGGGGTGGGGGTGGGGGGGTCATAGCGTTTGTTCTGGATTTTCCATTATGTGATTTGGCATGCTGATGCCTTTCATTTCAATCATTAGAATTCAGCCGGGATCAGGAGGGCTTTTCAGGTGCAGCAGAGGAGCTGCCTTTGGATTAGCGGTCCACGTAACCACTGCAGGATAGACTCCAAACGAGGCTGATTATCATACCATTGCTCATACCTGACACGATTAATGCAGTTTTTTAACCTCTTCTTTAAAAAAAAAAAAATAAAGAAAAAAGGGGGGAAGATGGTTTAATTTAATATATGCTTGGTGTTTAATCATAAGCCCTGCGTTTTAGGGCCTATGCAAAATTATATTAGCGGGTTTAAAAAGAACCGTAGGCCACCGTGACGGCGTTCGGCTCCTTGAGTTTTGCAAATTCCGGTTCTTCAGAACTTTTTTTAGCCAAAAGTTTCGAGGGAAGTGAAAGGTAAGACATGGGGATAGAAACAGAGAAGATTGTACATAAAGACAGAGACAGAGAGTGTACAAAATTGGGGAAGTCTTCCAGATATGGAATGGAAACTTGTTTGCAATGTTTGTTGTATGTGCAAATGAACTATGTTGGGCTTGTCCTTGATTACCAGTGCCTGGATCTCCATACTCCGGCGAGGGTCAACTGCATCATGGTAAGCACATTGGTTCGTGCTATCTATTTGCCAAAACTGAAGCTGGTTGAAGTTCGGCAAAGTTTCCCTTTAAAGTAGTAGAATCCACTGTCCCAAAAAAGGATCATTTCAGTTTATTACTTCACGGTAAAGTTCGCCCAAAAAGGTCAATTATGATCTCTAAGTGTGCAGGAAAACTTGTGCAAACCAAAAAGGTACAGTTGGACCAGAAGCAGGGGAAAAGGTTGAAATGGTCCTATTGGTTGGTTTCTAAAATTTCAAGGTAAACTTTGCAGCTTTGTTTGGTTACAATGTGGGTGATATGTGCAAATGAACGATGTCCTGCTCCCCTTCCTGTTACCAGCGTAGAGAGTTCAATGTTCACCCACCGCTCATTTGCCACCGGAGGAGGACTACTGCGAGAAGGGAAGAGTAAGACTGCAAAGCTTAGAGAAAGAAGTAGGAAAAACAAAAAAAGTTGTATGTATGCCCTCTGTTGAGACTGACGATGGACAATGAATAATAGTCCTTATCCTCAATTTTTTTGTTTAGTTTCTCAGTGTGTTTGTATGTTCACTAAAAACTGAAACAAACCGAGCTGTAAGATGTAAAGGCAGGAGATGCGGAGGACTTCCACCACGCAGCTCCAATGATGTCAACCGATACCATTAGTATACGTTTCGTCCTGTAATTAGCTGGCGTAGCCTGGAGGCTTGGTGTTAATTAATTGCCCTCGATGCAACAACAAATGTTTTCTTCTGCAGCTGTAATGGATGTTCGCAATAAACGATTTGGTTCACACTTTACTTTGCTTTTTTTCCCTCTCGTGCCCCATCTGACTTCACTGCATTGACGTCACTGCATTCACATAGTTAACGTGGTGACGGCCCAAACTACAAAAATAAGCATTGCAATGAAACAAAAGGGCATTATCCTTCTGATGCTAAAAGTAAATATGCATTTCCCCATATGGAAATGAATAATGGCATGTACGCGTTTCAACTACACAATGCATTACATGCAAACATGAACCGGTCTTTATATTTTGCGTGTTCCTTGAACACAACCAAACCTCCATGTGCACCACTTATTAGTAAAAGTAGGTCTCTCCAGGCCTCACAAACACACAGTAAGCCAAGTCATTTTTGCCTCGCTGCAAAACTTTTCGGATTCCGTGACTTCCAGGGCGGCGTGAGCGGAGAAGAATGGGCTGTTGCGACACGCGTGAGAAGTAATGCCCTTTTTCTTTTTTTTCTGACATGTTTGTCTTGAGCTAATTCCTCTCCACCACCACGACAGCCACAAACCCCAACCGAGTCAAACGGCTCTCTGTCACACCTCTTTTCTCTTGGCCCCCCCACCCGGTCTATCTCTCCACCCTTCACAGGGAGAAGGGCCAAAAGGTTTTCCTTGGTTTCCGTAGTGTGAAATGCAAACTGTCATTAAATGGGAGAGGGCAAGCGGCTGGGGGGCTTACAGGGGAGCCATCAATACAGATGATGAGAGAAGAAGAGAGAGGGGGGGGGGGGAGACAGAGAAAGCCTCTCCCTTCATTGTGTCTCAATAACTTTAAAAAGGAAACTAATCCATTCTGCTCTTAATTGCATGCCACGTCCCCCGATGTGTCTTACCCCCACCATCTCCGCACAATGTGGAGGAGGCAATATTTAAACAGACTTCCCGAGATTCCCATTTCAAACGCTGTAATGAGTTTTTTAAAGAACATAATGGTCTATATTATATTATACATTTTTAGCAGGAGGAGGTGAAGAGGAGGAGGAGGAAGAGGAGGAAAAAAGAAGCTTTCGGCGTTAAAGTGGGGTTTGTCTTTTCAGGGTTTTGGAAGCCGAAATGTAAAAGTGTGTGACTGTGTGTGTGTGTGTGTGTGTGTGTGTGTGTGTGTGTGTGTGTGTGTGTGTGTGAACGTCAACGGCGACACACTGGTGAAGGGGGACATGAGAAGTGAGGGCGCGACAGGGGGGACAGTGCTCCGAGGATTAAGGTCTAATTTCTCCTGTTCTTTCATTGAGACTCTGCAATCCAACAGATTGATTGGGACTTTTAATTACACAGCGGTAATTATGGGACAGATCTAGCGTTTGAAAAAGAGGAGAATTAAAGTTCATTTTGCTTGGCTAATTATCAAAGCTTTCGGCCTGATGTGTGTGTGTGTGTGTGTGTGTGTGTGTGTGTTGGTGTGTGTGCGTGCTCATCCGAAGCCCCCATAGACGCCAACGGCAAAGCAGGACCTCGGATCACAGATACTCGGTAATTAAGGCAAAAAAGGTTACTTCCGAAATAAAAGATGAGCGAGCTTATTTAGCGCAAAAAAAAAAAAAAAAAGCTAAAGCGAGAAAGAAAAAAAAACACACTTCTGATAGAGAAAATCTTTCATTCCTCTAATTCTAATTCTTCTGTATCTGGCTCCACTTTTTCTGTCACTATCAGCACTCGCAAATTACAACATTTCACATTCATCAGCCTCACTCGCAAGAGGGCTGCAGAACAGAAGCTCGTCTGGGTAATTGAGTTGATTTTTTCTTTATCCATTTCCTCTCCCTCTTCTTCAATAAGTCCAGTCTGCCTCCCTCCCCCTCCCCTCCCCTCCCCTCCCTCCCTCTCTACCCCCGTCCGGTCAAATCTGCACTTGCTGACATGCAGCACAGAGGCACTGTGCTTCTAATTTTTTACATTACATTGCATTAGCTCCACCAGGTTTAAGGAGAAACCAATACAGGAATCATTTTATGGCGTAAAGCAAGAGCTGCGATTTGGGCTCAGGAGTCAATCTGGCGCCCGGTGATGATGGCGGTGGAGTTAGCGGGCTTGGCGGGCCTGATTAGACCGTCTTAGGCCGAGGAGTCATATATGTGCTATTTCGCTGATAGGCTGCGAATCTGGATTTCCTGCTCCAGTGCGCTCATGGGGCTAAACCCATCCAACCGAGGAGGCTAGGCAAAGTGGGGAAGGTGATTTCCTCCATCTCCTGCCCACACGCGCACACACACACACACACACACACACACACACACACACACACACACACACACACACACACACACACACACACACACACACACACACTTGAGCGCTCAGAGTCACACACACGTGAACATCATCGCCTCGGCACAACCTCATGAAATCTATTTGAAAAAATGTCTGTGTGTGTGTGTGTGTGTGTGTGTGTGTGTGTGTGTGTGTGTGTGTGTGTGTGACAAAGAGCGAAATGTATTCATTGAAGAATTCCGCGGGAGAAAAGATCAAATTTACTGGACTGCAGTGAAGGCCTCGCCCCCCCCTTAAAAAAAATTAAATGTATTTTTTGGGGGATATTTCAAAGTTGGTGTCCAAAACTCGTACCGCAACCGCCACCAATTCAACCGTCTCTCTCTCTCTCTCTCTCTCTCTCTCTCTCTCTCTTCTTTCACCGCGTCTTTTCAGTCCGTCTGTCCGTCCGTCTGTCATCCGAGCCGGCCCACCTGCATCCAGGACGCTGCAGCAAACCCTTCGGACCATTTAGCCGGGACACAATTACGCAATTGTGCGAGCAGACAAATGCCGTGTAGGACAGTTGGGGACGGTGGAGGTAACGCAATCCCCCTCCAATCCTCCCCTCCCCTCTTCACCTGGCCCTCCCCACGGTCCTCACCCTCAACACCCTTCCCTCCTCCTCCTCCCACCCACCCCCCGTTCCCCCCTCTCTGTCATCCCATGGCTTGTCCATCTCGACCCGGGGAACAGTGGGGAAGCTGTGTGTGTCGGCTCTTCCCAACAATTACCTTCAATTACGGCTCACTGCAGTGTGGCCTCGTGAAAGGCTTAGCCATTAGGACTCTCTCTCTCTCTCTCTCTCTCTTTTTTACTGTCTCTCTCTCTCTCTCTATCCTCGCTCAATTCTGGAGTCTGGCCAGGCTCCATGTGAAAATGACCCAAATATCCCCCCTGCTCACTTTACACGCCCCACAGCTCACTTTACGACCAGAAAAAACCTCACCGGCACTCCGTTAATTCACATCTTTCACTCCCTCGGTTTCCTTTTTTTTTCACCCTTCCCTCCCTCCCTCCCTCCCTTCCTCCCTCCTCTTCACAGTCATACCTTTTCTTGGGAGTCCTCCTCCGCCGGGACCTGATCCTGTTTGCGGTAGTCGGAGAGTTCAGGGGCAACAGGGACAAAAGGAAACCCTGAGATGGTGAAGCTCCCTCGTGGTTCAGAAAACACCACACACTACAAGTTTAGAGCTTTTGGTTTGAAGAACTTCAATGTTTCCGTGCAGATTTGGGATCTTCTTCCTTTTTAAACGTGGGATTTTCTTAGTTTGACCTTTGTTTTTATGTGTGAGGGTACTCAATCCATCTGGCTACTGTATCCAGTCAACTCCCCCCTTATCTGATCACCTCAGCGGGCCGGGTGCGAACACACAGCGCCTTATCTCTGGGTGTTGTATTTCTATTCCAGGGATAATTAGCATAGCGTTTGTCCTGAACCCGCCATGCTACACACACACACACACACACACACACACAGCTTGGTGTGTGTGTGTGTGTGTGTGTGCGGGTACGTCTTATTTAGGATCTAGCGCAGATGCTGGGAAACAATACGTTGTGTGTGAGCCCAGTCTCAGCATCCCCGTCCGTGCTGCAGCTCCAGGACCCGGTGGACAAGAAGGTCCGGCTCAGAACAGGACAGCTGTGTCTGGGATCACACTTCTCTGTTACAGAGGTGGGGGGGGGGGGGATGGATGACCACGACCCAAAAGCAGCTCCCTAAAAAGCGCGTCCGAGCAACCCTTCCTACGCCTCCCTGCGTGCGTGCCCAGGAAACCCCTCCAGGGCCCCCCCCCCAGCCGCGTCCCAACCTGGGCATCGCCCGCCGCCGTTTGTGCCTCTCGCTTTCAAGGCCGGCCAAGAGCCTCTCCTCCTCCTCCTCCTCCTCCTCCATCCTCTCTGCTCGTTTCTCAGCCGAGAGCCTCCCCTGCCACCTGGCAGAGCGGCTCGGCTCGCTGCTCCGAGTGTGTGCGTGTACAGTGTGTGTGTGTGTGTGTGTGTGTGTGTGTGTGTGTGTGTGTGTGTGTGTGTGTGTGTTGCATTCGAGGGTGTACCTTTGGCTCTGTGTTACGGTATATGCCTGCGCTTTTGTTTGAGCATTGTTCGAGTAGGTGTGTGTAGCATTGGACATGTTCATGTGTGTGTGTGTGTGTGTGTGTGTGTGTGTGTGTGTGTGTGTGTGTGTGTGTGTGTGTGTGTGTGTGTGTGTGTGCGCTTAATACCCCTGTCCTCTGCTGCACCGGGGCCCCTTTTTTTTTTTTTTTTTTTTTTTTTCGGAAAAAACGCGTCAGTGATTTTTGGCTCTGCATGCCGGCGACAACACGGTTGGTTTTCAGCACACCACCGGCAAGGCTTACCTCTCAGCCAGAGACGGCCAAGCAGACACTTTCCCTGGACAATCCCCCCAGCCTTACCCGACCCAACCCCCACACACACACACACACACACACACACACACACACACACAAAACACACACACACACACACACAACAGCATCCTCTTCCAAGCCTGCACAAACACGGTAAAGGAATACTCGGTCTGATCCAAGGGAGTGGCCAAATCCAATTCCTCCTCAAGTAGATACCTTTATGATGATGATGTGTGCATGCTTGTGCAATGCTTGTGTGTGTGTGTGTGTGTGTGTGTGTGTGTGTGTGTGTGTGTGTGTGTGTATGTGTAATGTGTTGTGATGTATTGTAATGAGTTGTTTTCTCCCTGTTTAGGATAGAAATGTGACTGTTGGGCTTGAAGGTAGGAGGGAGTGGAGAGAGGAGGCCTTTTAATCTATTTCATTCCAGTCAAATTTTGGAACCATCCCAACGTGACAGTTGCAAATATACAGTCGATCAACTGAGAGTGCAATATCAAATATTAGTCCATGCCGTCCGTCTTCTCCTTTCAACTCGGTGCCATCAATTGTGCAGCTCTGCCTGTCAGAGTGCTGATTTACTGCTGTTTTGCCTAATACACTGTAATGACTGTGTTTTATGAAAAGGATCGGAGAAGCCACCCACATACACACACAATGTTTTTTTTATTCTCAGCCCGCGAGCAACAACGGCCATTAATGGTAACAACAAAAAAAAATCTGTTGCACATTTGGAGCCGATCGGTTGATCTGCAGCGACTGTGTCTAGACTGTGGCCCATAAATCAGGCGTTTTCACATTAATAAAACCAATGACAAAACTGCCTATTAATCATAGCGCTGCGCTTATAAATTTCATGCAAGACAGAGAGTATAAACAAACATGTTCGGATTCCCCCCCCCCCCCCTTCTTCTAAGCGCTACTCACGTCGAATGAGAATCCCATTTGGGATGTTATGAATCTGTCTCGTTGACCTGCGGGGGAGATAATGCGTCCTTCACTGAAAGTGCTGCCGCTTTCTGACTGTGTCACTGCCAAAAAGCGAGTCATACATACTGTATGCAAACCCCCCTTCCTGAGGTCGACACACACACACACACACACACACACACACACACACACACACACACACACACACAAACCTGCTGTTGTTTGCCAATCAAACAGAAAACATTACACGTTCCTTTCTGGAAAGGTTTCTCCAAGCAGTTGTTTATCTGCGTGGAAATATCCCCTTAAGTGTTACAAAACACTCCCAGCAGCTGCCAATAAATACAGAAACTCAACCTTATGAGAAAAAAAAATGTCGACGGTGACGGTGGTTTGTTTTTGTACGAGTGTGTGTTTGCTTTCTCTTTTTTTGGTGGCGTTCCAAGCCCCGTCTGACACTGTGATTTTCGTGGTTTGTGATAAGAGCCGAAGTCAGGAAAAGTTGAGATGAGAATCTTCTCTCTGTTCTTATTGGGTGCTGTTGTTTCAGCCATGTCAGATAAGTGTAAACACGCTGCGACAACTGCGATACAACTCAGGGGTTATCAGATCTGTAATTGTCTGTGTCTCTTTTGGAGAAAGCGCACCGCTGATTCTTCGGGTAATATCTACAAACATAATCCGCAGTCGACTTGATGCGCTTAAAGCCGGCTCCTCTGTCTCAGAGTGTGTGTATCCCCGACGAAAAAATAAAGCACAAAAGAAAACACAGCATAGACTGTTTATTTCCCGATGTGCGTGTTTGTGTACGACTGAAAAGCCATGTGTGTTCCACATGCATCACGCAGCCCTGATAAGATTTGAGCTGTTTTTCTAATTAGAAGTTGCCGGAATTGTGATCATTATTTTCCCCTCAATTAAATGATACAGCCTCCTGCAAAAGGAGCTTCTAATCAGTTTGTAATTAATGCCGTGGAATTTCTCTCTCTGCTGTTTCGAGTAAACCGCGGCGTAAAGGCACTGCCTTTATGTGCTCTTTACCGAAGTTATTAACGTGTCATTGTGGACTCAGTCTGAAACTAACTGCTCATTTTACTCGTTTGCTAATGCAGGAAATATTTTAGCATTTCTACACAGGCTACACGTTGTTTGGTTACAGTAATACACCTAATATGATGACAAACCTAATGCTGCATTACCTAATCAAGGTGAATGTAGTAAACAACGGCTCTGTAAAGAACTTTATACAAACCAATCAGAACACTCATACCAAAACAAGGTACGTAAATGTTTTTTAAATGATATAAGTTACATTTTTAATATGCATTTCAATATAAATGCCCCAAAATACATACATTAAGAAAATCCCTGCATTCTAACCAAAAACTACTCACTCTGACCATTTGTTCGAGCTTTCCGCCAACATTACAAAGAAATATGTTGACGAGTTTTTAGCCATGCCGTGTCAGTTTAACACTGAATTATCTCCACAACCATTGGATGGATTGACATGATTTCTTACAGACATCTGTGCTTCCCAGAGGATGATCATTGTATTTGTTCCGGAATTGTCGCGACAACTATTTGATGGATTGCAACAGAATCGGGTACAGTCACATAATCACTTTGGTGATCCTTTGGTTTAATTCTCGAGTCATCACCAAATGTAAAATTTGTCAAATACGTTTATTTTCCAACTAATTTATGACCAAAAACATGTACTTGCAGAAATGGCATTCCCATCAGGCCTTAACTGTACTTTCTACAGCCTCACAGAGACCACTTCTAGTCAGCCATGCTGTATATTCTAATGCCAAATCTTCACTGTATGGTACGGCTACAACTCCATCTACTCAACTGGCTCTTCTTCAGGTCTCCATTAGCAAAAGTGTTAGATAGTGCATGGTGGCGAGCTGAGCCGATACTAGAAGGTGGAGTTAAAACACTGCTGACCACTGATAGTCACCACCACAACATGGGACATCCTGCACAAGCCCGACATCTTTAAAGAACCAAGTTACTGTCAATATGGACCACACATTTTCTAATTTATTCGACGCAGATTAAAAAAAAAAAGGCAGCCTGCAAAACTATGTTGTACACAACGTGCATTACGCAATACAATTCATGAATTGTAGTTCTTGACACGAATCAGCAAGTGTCACGTTGGCTGAGAATCCCACATACGCTGGGGTTATTATCCACAAGGGAAAACAAAGTAGAGAAAAGGTCCTGCAGAAGTTAGCAAATGCATGTGAGGAGAAAGGGATCTTTGATCTGTTTAGGCTAATTAAACATAAACTAAATGTCTAAGTGCTGATTTAATCATTCATCCCATTAGTTAAAATGTACGGTATGAAAAGTAAGTATTCACCTGAGGCCATCACCGTGCTAGCTCAGAACTACAAAAGTCAATATTCATCTTCATAAAGAGTTCAAAGTACGAGCTGACAATACCGCTCAGAAAAGAAATGAACGTCTACGCTCTACAAGCTTACACATGCTCCCTCCGTCTCTTTTTCCTGCCATTCAGTCAGTCATTTAGTCAGTCAGTCAGTCTGTGGATAAGGATCTGGATGAGCTCAGGTGATTACACTCTTTAGGCCAATGCTAATTGCAAGGTCTCTGCTCTAAGTACTGTAAAAGTATTAATTAAAGCCAACCATTAATCAAGGCCTTTGGCAGCCGAAACCCGCGAGGAAAGACAGCGAGGAGGAGGAGGGATTTTTTTTTCTCAGTGCGAGAGAAGACTGCTGATCTTCACTTCCTCCGAGTGAACGTGGGTGGAGGTGGAGGTGTGATCAGAAACTGTTCCAGTGCCTCAAAGAGGAAGGAGACGATGGGTCAAAGGGTCACAACGGTCGTTTTGGATCACGTCAGACAATCACGCCTGCATCTGCAATATATGACTCCCATCTCTAATAATCACAAATCAGTCAGAGAGACAACGGCAGAAGGTCACTTCAATACTCAAGTACTGAGTGATAGACACTTTTTTTCAACTGGCTACTATCACATTTACTTTCTGATACGAGTGCAGACACAGCACCTGAATTCCAGAACAGATACCAAATAATACTTTTGCCGCTTTCCTTTTAGAATTATACCATTTGGTCGTTTGATACGATTCCACATTTCTAAATCTTGCAGACGAATCACTGACAAAACTTGTTTGTAACAGAGATGATTTTTTCATATATTTAGCTTGATCGTGATGTACATTAAACTTCTTTACTTTCATAGGGATTTACTGCATCAATGTTCCTGCACCTTGTTGCCATTAGGAGCAGCGCACTGGTTGCAGCATAGTTCTTACCACTAACTGTAACCAGCAACAGGAGCAGGGTGGGGACACATCTAGGGGTCTCTTATGAGCAGATTTTGCTTTTGTAAAATTTATAAAAGGAAGCATCGTCCTATTAACATAACATGATGTTTAACAACGTTTCAAAGTCCTATTTTCTATGAAAACCTGATGTTTTTTCTTTGATTTTCTTTGACTTAGAAAGTTTATACCATCTTTGTATCCAGTTATGAGTCGGTTTATTTTAAACTTACCAGAGTAACAAACCTGAGAATTGGCTGGCTGCAGATATAATTAAATATTGAGGGACTATACGAAAGAAAATTATTTGTTCTAACCTGAAGATTTATAATTAACTTGCAGAGCTTGAAGTTCAACTTAATGGTCATCTATTGAGTCATTTTCCTCTTATTTTCTTAACTTTAGCTCCAGTGCACTTCATGAATAACTCAAGTTTGTTCTCCAGGAATAAATTCAGCACTACAACCTTTATGAGGCCACTATAATTTGACCAAACAGAGTCGTGTTTGGACATGGAATATATTCATATGACCCCCCCCAGACTTAAAAGTTAAAATTATACACCGCTTCTTATTAAAAGCCCAGATTATTGCGCTGAGCCTTAATTTATACATATGCATGTATTTAAGCTCTAAATATTCAGACGGACGGTACAGCGGTGGAATCCTATTATATCCTACCTGTTAGATGTAGAGCAGTAAGCCCTCTGACTCCCAGCAGAATGGGACTGGAGAGACAAAAAGGCATCAGTGCTAAACGACGGAGGTGATTTTAATCACATGCTCTCACAGAAAGAAAGAGTGAAGAAAAAAAAACAACATCTGAAAACCAATTCAGCGAACAAAGGCCTGAGTGTTCCCTTGTGGTGGGATCGAAGAGGAAGAGCGGACGGGGGAAAGAATGAAAGCCGAGGAATAAGGTTTTATCGTGGTTTTGAGTCAGCGAACTAAAGGTTGGGGTTCGGAGAGGAGGGGGGGGGGGGGGTTAGAAACCCCCTTCTACTCTGCCAGGATATTTCCTTTCTATCTCTTTCTCCACATCTCGTCCATAAACCCGATGAGCGTCATTTTCATGTCTGTTCCCACTCTCTCTTCTTTCCCGGGAGTTACAAAATGGCTGCTGAGGGCTGAAGGATGATGCTCAATTTGTAGAGTGTCTAAAATGTTAAAGAGGCCGTGAGAGACAGCGGGGGTTGGGGGGGGGGAGGGGGTCGTGGTCTGCGCTCGGGTTTCCCTAATGGCTGCGCGGGGATCGGCCTCCTGTTCTGAATCGGCCCCCCGTTAAATGATTTTCTGGGCTCGGGGCCCAACCAGGTCCCCGTCGAGTCTTTGTCCCCGTGACAGACGGACAAAACGGGGCACAGAAGAGGAAGCGCTGTCCAAGATAGGAGGGCTAATGAAAGGGGAAGCGGACACGTCGGAGGCTGACGCGCTTTAGCGGTTCAGACAGTGAGGGGGTTTGTGCTACTGAAGGGTGGAGAGGAAAACTCACGGCAAAAAAACTTTAAGAAAGATTAATGCTTTAGTTGAGAGACAAAATCGCTTCAGTTTAGAACCCTGAAAAGCAAAAGAAAGGCGAAAGTAGACTATATGTCCAAAGTTTTAGTTTCAAATTGTAAACTAATCGATATGAAGTCCCTTTGGTGCTAAACCTGAATTTGATACCAGCTTTAAGTTCTAAACAAGTTTAACTTTTATTACCAGACCTAAATTTGTCTTTTTAAACTGAGATTAAGCAATTTGCAGACGACACCTTGCTCTTTGGTAATGTGCAAAGATTACCAGCCAGGCAAACAAAACCCTGAAGTCCCCTTTTTTAATTGTGCAACTGTTTTACGGTAATTTGATTACCTGCAAAATTCGCTTTGTTATATGCAGCGTTTGAAGCAGAGTATTACCTGAAATGATAAGGGCCTTAAAAAGCAGCTTAACACCCGGTTCTAGCTTCAAAAGATGTATCCACATGCAAAGCTCTGAATCAGAATTTACATATTACTAAAAACAGGGGGTCAATTGGGGGCCCAATGTGTATCTTTTTTGCCCCAGGGCCCCCTAGTGGGATACCATGCCATGGTGATGATGGGAGTTGACAAACTATGAAACATAAATCCAAAGATTGACTAATATTACAAGTTGCAGCCCTGTTATATTTAACACAAACTTTATTTAACTTGTTTCTTGCACAAGTCTTTCTTGTTAATAACTTGTAGAGCAAACTTAACACCAAATGCAGTGCCGATATTTAGAACACTTAACTCCCATACTTCCTCCTCCTCCACTGCTCACACAGCAGGTAGAGACCCATTGAGTCCCTTAAGTTATTGATGCGGGGGGATGAAGGGAAGTCATATGTTCATGGTCAGAACTTTAAAAAAATTAAGACTATTATTTCCAGCGACAGACATGCTAAAACTCAAGCCCCCCTGAAACCAAAATCTCATTAATCTGGTTTAATGTACGATTTAGCTCAAATGTAGGTTGGATGTGGGTCCATGAAAGGCGTCTATATACGGTGATCGTACTGCAGCTGAGGAGGAGGAGGAGGAGGAGGAGGAGGAGGAGGAGGAGCGGTGGGTCCGTTAGTGAGGCGGTTCAGCTCGGGCAGATGAAGGTGCATTAACTCTTCTTTTTTTTTCATTACTGTTTAACTTATCCACGCTCTTTCACAATCCCCCCTTTTTTTTTTTAACAAGGTCAACGTAAAATTAACTTGAAATGTATACCTCCTCCAGCAATCACTCCTCTCAATTTCGCAAAATGTCTTTAATGCCGGGAAATTGTGGGAGTGGAGAGGAAAAGAGCGGAGAAAGACCCTCGCAGACCTACTTTCTCTTTTTTTTTTCCTACAGAAATCGTACAATTCATGATGTTGATAATGTAGAGAGTTCTCACTTAATTAAACTTGTGCACGCAGTACAAAGTTTAAAAAGGGGAGAAGGAAAAAAAAACTGCACTTATGTCATGCCGTGAAAGTGGGCAAATTATCAAATACAAATTAATTAGTGTTTTGAATACGTGTTCGGAGCAATGAATTGCGTTCAGAAAATTAAAAAGATACGGCTTGCTCCTCACTCTGGCTCTGTGAGTGTATCATTTATTACTGGAAAAGTTCAAAAAAATACTGCATAAACAGGGCTGCCCTAATTTTATATATTAATACATTGGAAGGATTTTTCATACAGTTATCCCCTGGGACAATACTTTTAATTAATATAAATATGGAAATAGGGACGAGTGAAAGAGATAGACATCGTGCTCGGCGTCCGAGGGCGAACGTCGCCACAGGTTCTGAACGCCTTTCGTCTCGTTGCATGAATCTTATTTCAGTGAAAAAGTGAATACAGTTCTCTTTGGGTCAGGCTGCCCTGCTCAGCCACAGCCTTTTTAGGTCAGCACAAAGCATCATGGGTAATCGCTGCTCAGTGTTACACAGTGACATGAGTCCTAGTGGGTATTTCCATCTTTAAAAACCAGACTGTGAAAAAGGTTTTTTAAGTGCAAGCTGCTCCAACAAGCTAAAAGTGATACGTCTATCATCTTTGACATTTCACTCAGAAATTTGAATATGAATGCGATAAAAAGAGGGGAAAGCAAACGCCGCCCCCCCCCCTCCGCTTCCCTCCCCGAGCCGGTGTTAGGGCTTCCCTCGTGAAAGGTGAGGATGTGCGAGGTGTTACCGCTCCGTCATCTTCACCTAAAGAGGCGGATGCGCCGCACTCTGCCCACTCTTAACGACTATACCGCCTTATCTGGCCTCTCCATTGAATTCTCCTTCAGACATCTTGTTCATTAAATCCTTTCATATACTTCTCTGCCGTCCCGCCGTCTGTCTCCACGTTCCGTTGCTCTCAGAAGTTTAAGGTTTTGTGTGCGAGCTCCGCAGCTACAGCGCTATTATGCGGCCCTGAATGGCGGACGTGGTCGGGCCTGAGCGAGCGGTGGGAAGGGGCCCCCATAGCAAAACGGAGGAGGCGAAAAAGCGCGGAGTTAATTAACGGCACGTCGGAGAAGCAGACATAATAGTACACCTCGGAAAAAGACTTGACATTGAGATGGACGGATAAGTCATTAATTGGTTTTCTTTTTGGCACAATGGCGTGCGTCGGAAAAAGGAGGGAAGGTCAAGGCGACTTTGACAGGGACCACAACTATATTATGCGTGGTGGAGTACCGGAGTATGAAAAGAAGGGTGGGGTGGGGGATGCAAAGTCGATGGGAGATAAAAGGAAGCTGTGAAACAAAGTAATTACACCTGAGATGTAGGTTCGGGGCCGACGCACGGCGATGCAGGTCAGACCAGACCGGCTTTACAATCTGAAACCTGCGACACGCTAGATTTGTCTTTACCCAACCTGGGCCCTCCAAACCCATCCTCCTCCTCTACTTTCTCCTCTCCTCTTGGGGTTGGGGGGGGGATGCGGTGGCACCCATCTGAAACGCATATAATTCCAGAGCCCGAGATGAATGCCGGCGATAGGACGAGGAGGGGGAATACGGTGAGATAATTACGGGTGATACTCGTGATTGTGAACGCGGCGGTGTGAAAAGGTGGGCCCGAAAGATAAAACACTCATCAGAGAGGCGGGCGAGAGAGTGCTGGATAAACAAACGCAGGGAGAGGTGGAACAAGAGAAGGGGGAAGAGGAGGGAGAGATAGGGAGGAGGAGAATGGCAAGGTTAAAGGCAGCGAAATTAAGGTTATGGCGTGCATTGGGGGGGGGATTCAGATGGTATTAAAAAACAAAACAGCCGGGGTGAGAGGAATGCGTCGTGTCGAGTCTGCTAAATCAAGCGGGGTCAACGTCGCGCTATCTCCCGCACAATCTGCAAGCCACGACACTCTTTGCGGAGCGTGCGCCATCTGGATCCTTCGTTTTGCCGGCTTTGGTTTTATTCCCCCCGCGTTCAAAAAACGACGACTGGTTTCATTTTCACGTCTCGACCGGGGGCATTTGCATACTCTGATAGTTTAATCAAAGTTATTGGCTCGAAGAGAATTCATCTGCAAAAAAGATAACACAACAGGGCCATCAGTGAAGGGGAGAGAGAGAGAGAGAGAGAGAGAGAGAGAGAAGCTTCACATTTTCTCTGCAACAGTTTGACTTTCCTCTGTACATTTTGTTGAGGTAGCCGCGCACATGTGTTGCTTGCAGGAGATAAGAGCGTATCAGACCCGTGGCCTTGTTTGATACGTGGCTGTGGAGGCGCCGTCCGTGTCCACTCGTACAGGTGTACATGCATGTGGCCACAGCAGCACTAGCAGAAGCAGCGATTTTTATCATCCGCTGCTTTTCTGTCCTTCATTCTCTCCCTGCTCTGTCACTCTCTTTTCCTCTTTCGTGCAGAGACAGGCGATAAGAGACACAGATAGGGCTTTATGGCGTGAATGATAAGGAGTCACCACTCGTGCGACCCATCAGGGGAAAAACAAACCAAAAAAACAACTAGCAAAACCCAAATGAAGGCCGCCTTATCGCGGAGATCTGACACTTAATGCAACTCCATTTTGAAGTAATATGCGCTTCGTCGTGGCCCCCTAATGGATTTGAGATTTCAGGGCTTTTTGGAGTTTATTGATTCATTTCGTACACTTTGTCCTCTGAAGGATATTGCCGGCCCGGGCCTGAAATGTGTGCAGATGCAGCCGATACGGTTATTATGAACGGTTTGCTTGTTTTTGAATGCGACAAGCTTTCGCTTCTCACAGAAACACAGAAAAAAAAAAAAAATCAGCATCAAGATTAGCTTCTTCTTCACAGCTTTTGGTGAAATGTGGATGTGCTCTTTAGATGTGTTTGCATGCAAGCGTTGTTGCGTGCGTGCATGACCTCTGGACAATTATCTGATCTGTCGGTCTTGTTGCACGATTTCCTTCTTATCGATGTTGGTTTCTTTTCCTTTTTGCAGAGAATTCAAGTGAAATGAATACAAAAAAATCCCCTCGAACGAAAAGTAACGAGGGCCATCAAACGTCTCGACATTTTCATTTTTAATTATGATAAAACAAAAACGTATTAAACAGAGGATATGAGCAGATATGTTTCTACAGACGCAGCTTCTCCCACCACCCATCAAACATTTCAAGTAGAAATGAAAACAGAGTGGATGAAATCAGCGTCGTCTCCTTGGGTGTAACATTTCCATTTTTCAGTCAAGATCATTATTCGCCTGTGAATGTATTTCTCCAGATAAAAAAAGAAAAAAGAAGAAGAATTTATCAAACTGTCTTTAAATAAATGCAGTTGTCAGTGGCTTGGTGGCACCGTGGCGGAGGCATGATGCAGAATTTATTAAAACTCAGCCCGCTCTTTCATCCTCCCTCTGCAAATGCATTCATCTTAGTGACGAAGGGAATATGAGTGAGATCCCAATCATGTCTCAAGGTGCTTTATTGAGCTGTTTTAGGTGTTTTTAGGTGAGTCCGTCTGCCTGCAATCAGGTGGGCTTTCAGAAATAAGTAATGGCATCGGCGGGAGATACTCCGCAGCCATTTCATATCTGAAATATACAGGTTATAAATCACTTTTGCTGCTTTTTAAATGTTTGATTTCTTCTTTTTCTTCACACATTGACCTTAAAAAAATGGAAGGGTTTGAGATTGTGGCGTTATTAAAGAAATGTGACACAGGAGTGATGAAAACGCATAACACATGGATGCAAAGACTTGTAGAAACAGTTGAAGGAGAGAAAAAAGAAGTTGAATGTGACTTTGTGATGTTTTTAGGTTCAGGTTTTACATCCCTGTTTCAAAAAAAAGCACTATTACGGACCACCAAGGTGTTCCTTAAGTGCTTGGCGATGCATGCACTGTTGGCCTACCTGTGTATTTATGTTTGTGCGCTCCTCTGGCTTTGTGTGTTTGTATATATCGTGCACCAGCTCAGTTTAAAACCACTCCATCGGCTTTTTTTCTTCTCTTTTTGTGCAGAGTGGAAAACTCAGACACAGATGTGCGCGACTACATGGAAAGGAGACTCAAACCCGTCCAGACATTATCTCCGTCTGATCCGAGGCCTCGAATGGTTGGATAAACAAGTCCCTTTTCCGAATTGTGTTTGGAGAGGGAATTGTGCCCGCCGTGCCGCCGCTGGGTCCGTGGCTGGAGCTAAGAGAGTCCACTTTGTGCAACACGCCGGGCGGATATGAGGAGCAGATGTCCTGTCTGCTGCCATCCAGCTCCAGACTTAAAGCTGCACACACACACACACACACACACACACACACACACACACACACACACACACACACACACGTCACTGAAGATGACTGGCTGGAAAAGCGGAGCCCCAAAAGCTCCCGGAGTTTTTCTATTTTTGGGAGGTGGTTTGGGCGGTTTGAAGAGGGTTTGAAGGGAGAGCTTATTTGTTGCAGGCCCCACGTTTGCTGCAGCCAGGAGCGACTCACAGGACTCACACAGCCCCTAGTGTTTGGTTAGCAAAGCATCATATATGGCTTTACATTCTGATAGCATCCAAAAGGTCAGCAAAGTTTGCTGCAGATCGGTTTCGATTACGGCGGTGACATTTCACGAGAAACGCCACCACTGGGAAAGTTTGTGCTTTAGTTTTACCGCTCGGACATTAAAGTTTTTCTAAATGACGGAATTGAAACAAAATTAGTCTCGACCCAGTTAAGAATCTCTTCCACTTTTATAATTACAACAGACACCATCTTTTCTCTGTGCTTAATTAGAAAGGTTTTCTGTCCATTTGTTTTCTTTTGTTTCACAGGACTGTCACCAATCCCCTCAGAGACACTAAAGCTCCAACTCCTTCCACGGCACCATCCCTTCCTCCCGCTACTCATTTAAACTTTTTTTTTTTTTTTTTTTTGAATAATGCTGATTTTATCTCGGTCATAATTGCGGTATAATTATGGGAGGTAATTCTCCCATGGTGCCTGGCCAGGTCCGCTGCCATAGCGTGAGCAGAATCTGCTCGGAGGTTAAACTCCTGATTTGAAATTGAGAGGCAGAACGATGGGGAGGATAGGACAATAGCTCAGCATGAGCAGTAAGTTAATGAAGTGCACAAGTGTGTCTGACCTTGAATCCTTGAAGTGTTCGTCCCTTCGTTTCAGTTTGTAAAAACTACAAAAATACAGACCTTGTGTGCACCCCACATGCTCCAAAAGAGGCATTTAATCCTCACAAACAGGGGCCCTCAGTCATTTTAGAGCCCTAAACTGGATTTGACACCTTACAAAAAAAAATGTCTCACCAGAACAAAAGCATGGAAAGATTGTAGAGTGGCCCAGATCATTTTGAGAAATAGAAATGATGATGAGAAAATGAAAACAAAATAAAAACACAGGATTAATCGTCTACAGCCATAAAGGAGCTCTTTGAAAGTTAGGCATGCTAACATGCTAACAATAGCCAGGTTGCGATTCACATATCTTAATGTGCATTTTGAAGTAAAGCATTTGAAAATCTGTATTGTAAGGGCATACAACTTCCTCAATGCGCTGAGAGTTGATGGGATAAATGGATTATGGAAACCCTTTTGCTGAATAACTTCTAATATAGCACAAATGTAACTTTTTTTATGAGACATTTCCAAAGTTTGATTAAAATGTTGTCACGGCTAATGACGCAGGATGCAGCTGAGTGGTCAAAAAAAAAAATCCAGACCATGTCTTTCCAGACCAACACCACCTCAGCTGAACGAGACTGCACGCTTCAGAAACATGTGGTTGCTGCTTCGGTTGCACGTTTGTGTGAGAGGCAGCAGTTACACAGCACGCTGTTGTCATGGTGGCCAGGTGTTCTTCACGTGGAGCTGGAAGTGTGGGGGGGGGGGGGGGGGGTAGGATGACCACGGAACCAGCACCCAAAGGCGCAAAAGGAGACGGAGAGTAGAAACCACACCCAGCAGCACAAATCTACTCCATCCAGAGAGGACGGAAAAGTGGTGCAACCGACTCTTAAGCGTGTGTGTGCGTGCGTGTGTGTGTGTGTGTGTGGGGGGGGGGGGCAGTGTACTTTTTTTTTTTGGATTCTCAAAGCAGCTCACTGTTAACGGAGCTGCCCCTCTTGTATTTTTCTTTGTATTGGTGCCGTCTTAATTCTTAGAGAGGCTTTTGAACCCTGACATATTTTTGATACTCAGTGTTGCCCCCAGAATGGAAAATTATTCATTCAGAAAGATCGGGGTGAGACAGAATCACATTCTCAGAATCTTACAGCATTGTCCTCTCGGTATGACTGATCACTTTGAGTGTGTGCTGTTGTCAGGGCTTTGCAGGTGTGTGTGTGTGTGTGTGTGTGGTGTGTGTGAGGTTGTGTGTGTGAGGGAGGTTGTGTGTGTGAGGGAGGTTGTGTGTGTGAGGGAGGTTGTGTGTGTGAGGGAGGTTGTCGGAGAGAAAGTAGCAGAGGTAGAGGAAAAGCGTCGAGGCACAAAAAGGTGAGTATTCCCCCTCTTGTCTTCTCGAGCTTTTTGTTTCTAAGAAGCTCTCTGTGATCCCACAATGGCCTCTGATGAATTATTTTTGTTTAGCGCGATACTCCGAGATAGTCCCCTCCCCCTCAACCACACGCCGCCGCGCTTTGATCGCAACACCCGCTGTGGGTGATCTGACACCTTTGCAACAAAGTTTTGATAAAACTTCACCCATCCCAGCATCAGGATGTGTCAGTTAAGACAGCTGATCAGACCTCTTGTGCCCCCCCCCCTCCCCCTTTTCAATGAGAACACCCTTCGACCTTTATCAAACAAATAGAAATGTGAGGTTCTTGAGAATATTCCCACGGTGTTCTTGCTTTGGTTCTCCCCACTTGCAGAACGAGTCTGATGTTGGAGGCCAGATGTTTTTCAAACAGTTGTGACTTGTTCAACACTTCTCTATAACCTACTTTGTCACTTAGCCCCCCCCCCCCCCACTGCAAAGGCTCCCTGCATTGGATTTCTCCTTCAGAATGACACTCTAACTGGATGCCTGCAGAGACGTCTCTCCGCGACACGTAATTAGAAATGCAAAGGTAAGCCTCGGGTTGTTAATAATTCAGTCTGAGAAAAAAAAAAAAAAAAAAGGGAACGAGAGGCTTTTGTTTCATAAAGCATCTCTGGAGCGAACTTTTAAATTGGGGGAAATTAGAGGAATAAATATGCGTCTGTTTGTTTTTGTGCATTTGTAAATCCCAGCCTTGAGTGTTTTCCATGTGGAAGTGGGGATATTTTGAGAGAGAGTTGAAGTCCTGGTTGCTCCACGAAGGTCGATAGTGGTCTTAAGTTTCCCTGCACAGTGGTAAAAACTCACAAGCTGTTGTGACTTTTGATCCCATGTGTTAGAAATACAGTACAGCACACACACACACACACACACACACACACACACACACACACACTTGTTCCTCCTGCTGAAGTGGTATTACAAAGGCCAGGTGTTGGCTGGAAAGGAAACGTCTGAGGGCAGGAAATCCCTGTTGACCTACTTTTAGCAGAGAGAGAGAGAGAGAGAGAAAGTGATGAAGAGCATGGAGGGGAAGAGGAAGCCACCGTCATTCATGTAACGCTTCGTTATAGGAGAGAATCCTTTATGGGTTCAAATGGCTTTTATTGAAGAAGGCATAGAAAAGACGGCCTTTAACAGAATCAGCCTTTGAACCATCGTGTCGTATTTTAGAGTACAAACTGTCTGTAGACAAAAACGTCTCACATAGTGTAAGAAATGCAGAATAGATAGATATATAGATAACACTAGTTTAAAATGCAACTTTCACTAAATTTCATCTTTACAAAATAAAAGTATATTTCTGTAAATAAAGTCTCAAAAAGTGAGTCCTCGGACAAATATAATTAGAAGAATCATGACAAATATTTGAGCCATTTCAAAACTATTTTTTTGAACTTCAAACAGGGTCATTGAATCAAAGTGATACTAAACAGTGTAACTCTTTTATATGCATCATTTATGTTAATTTACAGTATTTGTTTTTATTATCAAGCATTTACGTATTTAAGAGAGTGTTTCAAAAATTGCTTAAGAAATTATAAAAGATGTATATAAAATCCGTGATAATTCTTTGAGTTGAATTTTGCACCTCAGCTGAATAAGACTGCACGGTTCAGAAACATGTGGATGTCACAGCAGTTGAACAGCACCTTGTTGTCGTGGTGACCAGGTGTTCTTCACGTGTAGCTGGAAGTTGGGGTGGGGGGGTTTATGGGATGACCACGGAACTAGCACCCAAGGGCGCAAAGGAGACGGAGGTTAAAAACCACACCGAGCAGCATAAATGTCAAAAAAGTTGCTTTAGAAATGCAAGTGATACAAAAAGTAAAAAGACGGGACCATAACTACGTTATTTGTTTTTTTTTACTTTGCTTGCGAACTGTAACAAGGTTTAGTGGTTATATTACATGTTAAAATGTGTATTTATACATCTATGATCTGGTGTTAAATACTATGTTGAAGAGCGTTAAAATCAACAGTCAAATTGTTTTCTTTACGATCCGAACATGCAGGTTTCTCCTCTCAGTAGTTAGAATCTCTAAGACTTTCTTCTTCTTCTTCTTCTTCTTTCTTTCTCTACACATTTCCTGTAATTTAAAAACTGAGAGGATAAGAGCTACTGTGTATAGGATCAAAAGAAAAAGGAAAAGACATTAGAGCGCACACAGGCGTTTGAAGTATGCTTGGTTTGGTTGGCAGTATTTGTGCACCTCTGACGAAGACAAACAGAACAAACCGCGCTGATGGAGCAAAGGGGGGGGGGGGGGGGGGGGGGAATCCACAATCGATGCGGCGGATTGAAATGTCAGTCAGCAGAGCGAGGCCTTTGAAGTGTTCACTGTAAGTCAGCCTCCGTACCCGTCATTCTGGGTCAGAAGGATCTGGATGTACAGTCACAGACCAACATGGTCATAACGCAACACGGTAACAAACCAAAAAAAACCACTGACATTTATTTACTGTGAATGCAGCGACGTGAAAGGGTTAAAGAGTCTGTTCTTCAGACAGACACTTGTTTTCTAGGTTATAGACATGACCCAAAACTACCTATTCTATGGCACTCTTTAAAATAAGAGTATATATGTACAGGATATTTTCCAAATATTGTATTTGTTCATAAACTCATGTTTGTTTTGTCCCATAATCCAGAACTTTTTGTAGATTTTTTTATTCTTTTTTCAGTAATTATGACCAACTTCTGTGGCTTTTATTTGGCAAACTATTTACATTTTATTTAACTTCAATAAAAAATATTGATATTATACTGATTAGGTGATATGAGACTAGATAATGTCTTAGATTCTGAAATATATGGCATGATTTTAGGGTTTTAAAGGTTGTATATCCACATTAATGATGATTATTAAAAATGTCACCAGTAGTCAAGCCTACAATATTGTTGCTATATCAATGAAAAATATTGTGATCTTAAATTTGTCCAAACCATTCTTAGTTTGCTGTAATAATCCCAAACTACTATATTTATGTTTATATATTTACTTATTATGTGGCTTTCTATTACACATTGCTGCTGTCATGGTAAAATAGCAATATTTCCTTTCCATTATTAAAGTTTCACATACTTGAGGTCATTTATTTTGCTTTATGACTACAATATGCTGTCATGCAAATAAACTCAAGAATTACACGATCACTTGTGTGTTAACACACTTTTTCAAACAATTACATCCATAAAACAAACTCAAAAAGTTAGGGTTTTTTTTTGTCACAAATGTGTTGCCCTCCATCTAAACCAAGTTTTCTTGAATTATAATGTAATACTTTAGAGATTCGTCTGTGTTTTCACCTTAAACTGGTGATATATACATATATATATATTTATATATGTATACAGTAGTGTTCTCGCTGTAACAGGAACAGGAGGTCTGCCTCTCTCACACACACACACACACACACACACACACACACACACACACACACACACACACACACACACACACACACACACACACACACACACACAGAGAGAGCAGCCTGTCAGTCAGCTGGAGGCAGACTAAAGACCAAAGATGTGTATCAGACATTTCTCCAGTCGAGCATTACGTCTGACCTGGTCGCTGAATGCCCACCCTCCTTTACCCCTCCACCGCCCCAGTACCCCCATCTATCCCCTCTTTATAACCCCCCCCACACACACACACACACACACACACACACACCTCCCCCATTCTTACCCCAACCTCGGTTATCTGTTTGGGGGATGCTCGGCTCCTCTCTCGGCCTCTTTGTGCTCCACGGCGAAGGACTGGAACTTGAGAAAGTCCACGTTTGTGTCTCTGAGAAGCTCTTGTCTGCAGCATGAATGGGCCTTAAAACCCACTTACACTACTTTAAATAAAAAAAGAAAAAAACTTGCACAGAGTTTAATTTGATATTATCTCGATCAGCTTCATCTGCTTCGGCTTATGCAATCTTGTGTCGCTTACTTGTATATTAAAGATAAATAAATGTACTCTTTGTTGCATACAAAAAAAGACGTATTGCATTAAGGGTTTACTCTGTGAATTAAAACAGTGGAAATAGTTTTGCACTTTTGTTCCTAACTTAAAAAACAAACAAAATTCTCATAATTACCTTATAAAATTAAGTTTTTATAATTGTGAAATTATGGAAAAAGCAACTAAATAAATGTAACTTCCCCTTCAAATTGTATTTTTTACGAGTTGAATTCATTGCATACAACAAAACACCCAGCACCTCTTAGTATCACCTCAAACTAAATTATTATCACACTCTTAGACATTTTGTCTGTTCTCATGCCAACTGCATGCACATGCGGTTTGTATAAAGAACGGCAGGTTGTTTTCTAACAACTACTGGTTATTGACAGAGCGAGGGTGTGTGAGGAAGCACGCTAAGTGGAAAGTGATGAGGCGATAAGAGATGGGCCTGAGGAGGAGCTCGGTCTGTCTGAGGTGACTTCACTCACGGGGGGCAAGCTTCTTTCGGAAAGAGAAGATTTAAAAAAAAAAAAAAGAGTTGCATTTGAAATAAATAAACGAGAGTTAAATCATTCAATGAGGGGCCGTGGAGATTCACATTTCCACGGAGCTACTGCGGGTTGATATGCCTCCTCTTCTTCTTCACGCACACACACACACACACATAAGCAGGACGGCATTCCACAGCCCCGAGATAATTAAGGGTGAAAAATCCTTGTCATTGCAGCGGGGAAGCTCTTTAGGTACCAATTCACCCTGATGAATAAAACCCTAATTAATCCACTTAATCTGCTGCACGAGAGATTATTCCCGTTTTTCACAACCAATGCACTGTACAACTGCCTGTCCTGAATAATAAAAAAAAAAGGTCCAGGGATAAAAAAAACAAAGAATAATATAAGAGGGACATTTTTTCCCATCCGAACTTAAGTGATAAGGTCTTGATCTCTCTATTATTTCGCTCTGGGTTTTTACAGACAGTGCTGTGCTGTTGAAAGTGTGCCATAAAGAAAAAAATATAAAATGACAGCATGAAAGGGCAAAAGAGCAACAGCAATCATCCTCGTCTTAGAAGACCTTGTGGCGGCATTGTGCTGCCCTCCATCGCACGTCTGCAGCCATTTTTCATAGTCACTGTAAATATGACAAGCTCGTGTTTTTTACGAGTTCTTTTGATTTAGATACAAGAAGGAAACTCTGCGTTATTTGTTGTTTTTAATAAAAGGAGGAAAATCTATTTAAATGCAACCCAAAAAAGTCACATTTCTCCTTTTGCGTCTTTTAAATGTGTTTGATGTTGAAAATGATATTCATGATTGGTAGATATGAGTAATAAACCCCCCGAAAAAAAAAGTCCCTTTATGTGTTTTCTGTTGTTTAAATGTCTTTGATATTTTTTTTAATGTGGTTTCACTCCATTAAAAAGTAACTTTTGTTACACAGAAAACTACGTGAAAACAATACCAGGCACACTGCAGCAAATCACCTTCTAAGTATGAAACCGTGATGCAGAATGTGAAGAGTTCCAGTGATTTTTAAAACCCGGTGGAGGATTCATAGAAAACATGTAATGAGTGCATGTGTGTGTGTGTGTGTGTGTGTGTGTGTGTGTGTGTGTGTGTGTGTGTGTGTGTGTGTGTGTGTGTGTGTGCTGTCATGGCCGCCCCCTCACTCTTATGCTTAGTCACAGAAGACAGACATGTATATTGTATCAGCCACTGTAGAAAGTGAGAAGCAACTAGTGTTTCTACGAGTCTTTCAGTGTGTGTGTGTGTGTGTGTGTGTGTGTGTGTGTGTGTGTGTGTGTGTGTGTGTGTGTGTGTGTGTTGAAGGAACAGACTTGAAGGAGCCTGAGAGGGAGCCATATAATGGTGCCTGATGACAAGGCAAGTGATCTGGGCTACTTGGAGGCAACCGTGAGCTGGCTGTAACCTAAAAACACACACACACAAAAACACAAACACCCACACACACACACCCACACACAGCATTCAATTCTTACTGTTCACTGGGTGGCTCACACAGAAAGAGAAAAAAAAAACACCATGCTGCATCTGTAGCTTTTTTCTTGTCGCATTAAATCTGAATTTGTGCGTTTTAACGTCCAGCTTATGACTTTTCCCCATCGGATGGCATGAAGCGTGTTTATCGATACAGTGAATTATATTTAAAATAATAAAAGGGATGGTTTCGGTGATATGGCTCCGACTGAGCTTAATCACTCATCATAATCCACGGTGGATAAAATGTTCAGCAGCACTCATGGAGGAGGGTGTAAAAGACCTTATCACCTCGTATCCGGGAAATCGATATTCACACTCCAATCTGATAAGCAAATATGTAGCTGGCTGTTTGAAATGCTGCATGCTGCCCTTTAAGAGGGGAAAATATATGTGATTAAAACAAAAATAAAAACAGAAAGAAGCTCATAATAATGAGATTTTAAAGTATAGTTCTCAATTCTGTGCAATTATTCTGTCAATCCAACCGTCTTAGAGTTCTCAAAAATACAAATTTAAATGCCACAAAGAGTCGATAATGCAGTGTGGGAGTGTGCATCTCTTTGTGCTGCACAGTGTCTGTTAGTGTGGACGTGCACGGCTGCAGAATGCTGGATCTTATCAGCGTGCTGTAAACATATTTTGTGTGTTTTGGCGATAAAGAGATGGGCGACGGTCCAGCCGGTGGAGGAGAAGCTCTCTCAGGTTACCAGGCCGTCCCTCAGCCGCCGTCACCGACAAATCTACCACAAACTTTACACCGTTTTTACACAATACTCGTTTTTAGTTTTTTCTGAATGGGCTCCAATCCAGCACCTTCTATAGAGCAGATTCTCATGGAGTAAATGCATTGCTTTTGAATAGATACATTGATGTGTCGGGGTTAGCAAGTGAACAAATGTGGTATCAAAATAAAAGCTGGTTCTGCAGGAGCTGATTTGACAAATCGGGCCCTGTTCCTTTATTTCTTTATGTTGCAGTATACATCTTTATGTTGTGTTTGTGGTCCTAGGTTACCTTGGCCCTGTGACTTCTCTTAGTTTTATGAGGTTGCTTATAAAACATGATTTTGCACTGATGACATGCTTCTCAAGATGCAGAAAAAGACACAATGTCTGTTTGGGCTGTGAAATGTGGTAAAGCTTTATATGTATGACTGTTCTTTTCCCCCCAGCACTACCTTACTCAATCCAAAATTAGGAAATACATTATATGAGCCGTTGAATTTGTGTACGTCTGTTGATAAGAGGTCTAACAGGGAGTCACACACAGGGCTTAAAGGGGACAGCTAATGCAAAAATGATCACGTAGGAACTACTTTCTTCCAACCATAGTTCCTATATGAATCTGCTCACAACAAGGTGTGTAGATGATCCTGAGTAACCAGGTCATGATTTGAGGAAAGAGACATTGCTGTTGGGCACTTTGAGCATCAAAAGTGGCCAAAGTTCCCCTCTATATTGTAAAGAAGGCAGACATCTCTATCTCCAAAACTATCCAGACTGATAAATAGCACTACAGGTGAGAGGACAAAGCCGACATAGACTGAAGACTTTTTTTAATGCCACTCAATGAAATATAAGACCAACTTTACAATAACCAATTGGCTCCAAACATGAGTAACATCATTATGTAGGATAACCTGAGCATTTCTTTATCTGTGAATGACTTTTTGGCTCAAAGAAGGAAAAATATATATTTTCATATATAGACTTTTTTCTCTCTTTCGTGGTGTAATACACCTCTATTATTCATATTTCTGTATTTTTTTCACAAAATGTGCAAAGCCAGTTTGCTGCAAAGGTAAAGTTTCTATATTTTGAGTTAAGATGTAAAAGAAAATGTAATTGAAAGAAAAAAGTGACTATGCAATCATCAATTTTACACATCCAGTCTGTGAAACCTAAACAAGGAGGCACATTTAAACAAAACACACGAGTTAAACGCGATGAAAGCTGAGTTAGGAAATCAGAAATGAATAAATATCATATTGGCCTTGATGATTAAGATGCTTGTTTTCAATCTAGCTTTGAAATAAAACAAAACAGGTGCATTAACACAGTATTTCAAGCAAGAAAAAGTCAACCCTCTGCCCTTTCATCATCATTACTGTCCACCTGTGTGAGGCGTTCGGTGGAGCTGCTGTTGGAGTGTAACTCTCTGCACTGCAGTCGGTTTCTGTCCCCGAGCTCAAAAAACTGCAATCTGCAGAGACGAGGGGCTCAAACACTGCAGAGGAGACTCTGGGGTCATGCCAAGATGATCTCCCTCTCTCTCTCTCTCTCTCTCTCTCCCCAGCTCTCACAGCTCACCTAAACCGCATGAAGAGCCTAAGAGAGGGTGACCTTATATGGCAGCCTTCAGAGAAACTGAAGGACGTGCACACTTAGAGATAAACCTCTCTTTTTTTGCTTTATCTAATCTTTGAAATCAGATGTTTTTGCACTTTATTTTCTGTTCTGTTCTTCAGCTGTTAATGAGACAAAGTGTGTGAGAACGAGGAGAGATGGTATCACATCAGTGGGGCATTTTACCGTTGCAGTTTGACGGGGGGGGGGAAAGTCCAAGAGCAGTGTGACAGGATAAATGTCTTCACTCGCTGCACTGCGGATACTTTGGTCAACTCAACATTTAACCGGTTCTTCACCACAAACAATCAGACAAACTCATCGACTTGTCGTGTTGTTTGCTGAGTTGGTTGCTTTGTGTTTCCGTGCACGAATCACTAAACTGGATTTCGGAAAATTAATGAAAAAAAGGAAATAAGGGAGTTCCCAGTATTTCAACATAAATATGACAAAAAAGGTTCAAAATGAATAATACAGAACAGTAAGTGACGCAATTTTCAGACATATCACAGCATCACCAAGAGTGTGAGGAGAGTGTAAAAGAGTGTGTGTGTGTGTGTGTGTGTGTGTGTGTGTGTGTGTGTGTGTGTGTGTGTACATGTCTTATCACCGGTGCAGATTAAGCCGCTGCCTACGATAAGGTTCCGACGACAAACGGGCTGGATGGCGGCGCACAGGAGCCCAGATGGGCGATTAGGAGGGCCGGCAAGTGAAGGGGGTCGAGAGCGACGACCCCCCCCGTTTGTACGATAACCAACCCCCCGGCCGACGCAGGCCGCCATTATCGCTCCAGAGGGGGTTTGACATCTACACTAAGTTGACGTGTCGCGGGCCGTATCTGGTGGAGCAAGCTCCAGTGAAGATGGAGTCTGAGCTCTAAGCACCTGTTGAATCCATCATTTGGTTATTTTCTATCTTTTTTTTTTATTTGCAAATGAATTAATAATTAAACAGAAGAGAAAAGTTTGTTCATATTTAGGTTTCGTTTCTCACTTTTAAAGACCTGTCAATCAATTTGTTAGTGACAGCCGATTCCACTTTTGTCTTTTTAAAATGTTACACTTGTGTTGCCCTTTTTCCTTGTACTTTTTAAATGTTGTAATTATCAATTTGCACATCTGACACAACACGTATCTAAAGAAAACCCTGATGCCCACGCTCGATGAGACACCGAACACCTCACACGGTGAAATGACGCGTTAAAAAGGTCATTTATGCATATTGTGTTCGGTAAAGGAGATATAATGCTAATTATATATATCCATGCTGCACAAAAAACACATGATTTTTTTTTAGAATATTGTAGTTTTAATCCCTTTGATTATAAATGTATTAAAAGCCTCAAATAAATATAAATCTGTGTAGTTAAAACTGTACTTTTGAAATGTTTATTTGATTGTGAACATATTATATTTTTGTGTATGTATCTTTGTGTACATATGAAACACTGTATATATATATTTGTATTCATATTTTATGGACAGATGAACCTACTTTCCTCTATAATTTGCTTTTAAAAGACATAATGAATATTTTTAACAGGAGCAATGATTGTAATTACCATTCATTAGTGCCATCTAGTGCCCACTACCCCATTTTTTCCCTGAACTGGTGCATCCATGCCCTTCTTTACATATGTACAAATACATCCACAAGACAAATCCTCATTCTCTCTCCAGGGATATCTCCCCATGACACATTTCAAAACACTCTTTTCATTCAGGTTACAGGGCGTCCTCGTGTACCGATCCCATTCATTCCTCCCTCTCTCTTTTCTCCTGACCCTTTGATAGTGATAGTGAACGCATATGGTGTGATAGAGGGGGGGGGGAGCATATCTTAATTGGCTGCTGTGTTATCGGGCCCCCTTGTTTGATAAGCCCCCCTTTTGTCTTGTCCATCGTTACGATAGCCGGCGCTGATGGAAGGGAGGGCGTTATTGGGGATCGCGTCATCCAGACACCTGTTCACATTTCAGCGTGGTTGTTTGGAAATGACTGAGCGGTGGGAAAAAGTACACATCCCTTTAAGGTAAACGCTTAAAAACACAGGCAGCTGTACTCGGCATCGTGACAAAGTGAGGACTCGTATGATAACCATCTTCTGTGATATTGGACCAAGACACGCTCGTAGGTTAGAGTGTTAAGAGACAGAAAAAGCCACAGACAGATAAAAAAAAAAGAAAAATATGAGGGGGGAAAAAAATTTGTAAGCTACTTCCTCTGTGTTTTTGATGTATGGCAGTGGCAGCTTCGAGGCGTAGGCTGGTGGTGAGAATCAGTCACGACTTTATGGTATATGCAAAATTGAAATATTTGATTCCAGGTGAACATTTAATTAATAGACATTCCGAGAAAGAGAAAAGTCAACTGTCAGTTTTCTTACTCCATATTTGCACCTTAAATTATATACAAAAATCTACCTTTTAATCAGTTAGGAAATATTTAAAACCACTGTACGACTTATTGTTGTATCTATTTCCATTTTTTCCATTTTAATCCACTTTGCACTGCAGTCAGTGCTGCTTCCAACTCTAACTTTAGGCCTGGGATGTGTGCAGACTGATGGAAACTGGGTATCATTTTAAATTCCTGTTTCAGTGCAATTATCAAAAACAAATATCTTGTTTAATCTTTATTCATCAATATGTTATAAAGATGTCTTTGTACTTTTTTCCTGTGTTTTCATTTAACAAAACTAGGCAAAACGTCTCAAAATTATTATAGTTATATGAAAGAACAAGTACAAAGAATCCTGATAGTTCTTTGGTACTTGCAGAAACAAGGAAACAATGATCCGTCACCAGCTTCCCACTCACTAACACTTTGAGTTGTGTTACAAGGGGCCATGTTGGAAGCAATAAGTGCTCAAACCTGGGTCACAAAAATTATGAAAATCTACTTCAAATTCATGTAGTTTTTATGTTTTGAAGCTGTTAGGACTTTGTTTGGAGATGGCCAACATGAATCTCTTGTTCATACAAGGTTTGAATGGACTTATTATAAAATCTCCCAAATTAAGTTAATGTAATGTTTAAAAAATGATGTATTTGGTCTCACAAGTATCCATTATGTGCCTGTTAAGCTAAATATGAACATGGTAGAACTGTCTTCTCTTTCAGCACAACATTGTACTTCTATGTCCAAGGCCAATAGTTGTATTTATTTTGCAGCCGGACCAAAAATCATCCAGCGAAACCGTCACAAGACTGGTTTGAGACCTCTAAAAACTAATTTCTCCACAAAAAATAGCTACCTTTGCATCTTTACTTTTTAGTGTGCAAGGTGACTCATAAATTGTGTTTTCCAAAATTCGTGGAAGGGAAATCCATGCTACTACAACAACAACGACGACGACGAGGCGGCCTGTAACCTTGAAGGCAGTAGCACTGAGGTGGGAGGGAGGCACAAAACTCTGTACATTTTTCAGATTTTGAAATGGAAACATGTAGGTGAGATATGAAAAACAGCATCACTTTCAAGAGACAGAGGAGCCGCTCCAGTCATTTTGATCAGACCTGTTGTCTTCCTGTGACGGCCCTGCTAGTTTCCTCACTATTAATGTGGTTGAAACAGGAAACTTAACAGTAATTCACTGCTGCACAAGAGCGACTTCATTGGGACTCATTTATGTTGTCACCTCGACATTGCACAACATAAAAGAAACACAGAATCTAAGTTTAAATGCACACTAATAACAGCTTTCAGTACACTGTTATTATGCAGACCCACATGTGGTCCCAGAGGCCTGTTTCAGTTAACATATTCAGAGAAAGTGAACAAAAAACAGTTTAAATTGTAGAAGTAAAAGTAAAAGTAGAATGCACTGAATCCCTTCGGACGTTTTCATGATTTATTATTTTAGAAAAGTTAATGAAATTTGATCCGATTAGTTTTATTTTATATTTTTTAGATTAATAAAAGACAAAAAGAGTAATGTTAAAGTTTAACAGCATTTCACAAGCAATAAATAGAAATATTTGCACATCCTGATACTAAAGTAAAATGTTGGTTGTAAAATATGATGTCTAAGTGTTTAATAACCGTTTACTAAATAATAAACATGTGTTATTAAACCATTTGTTTTATCTCTTAGACTTCACCAAAAGTTGGTAAGTATACAGGCTTATGTTGAAGCCTGTATACTTTCAATAAGTTTCAATAAAAATGCATTTTTGAATGTTGTTTTCATATCTTACAGGCAGACAGTGATGTAATAAACAACTGAAGCAAGTTTCAAGATGATTTAATGCAAAATAAATAAATGGAAATCAGTGGCAGACATCAGTGTAGGAAAATCTTATTGAAAAACATTACAATACAACATTTTTGAAAATGTTTATCGCAAAAGTAAACACCAAATTTAGTAAATTGGTTGCAGGGGTGGAAAGTAACTAAGTACAATTTTAAGGTTCTTGTACTATACTTGGGTAATACTACAATTCTGAGGGAAAATGTACAAATTACATGTAAAAATCGTATAAAATACAACATATTGTTAAACATTAAACCATTAGTTCCAAACCCTTTTGGCTTGTGGCCTCTTTCAAAAGAGCAGTGGCTCCTTGAACTTCTGTATGTAACAATTGACGCTAATAAAAAAAGAGATTCGTCTTTGGACCATATGGACCAGTGCACTGAGTCCTCATAGTACCACGACCCTGAGAGAAAGGTACCAGCACAGAAGAAGAGCAGATTGGTTAAAGCGCCCCTACTCCACCCAAGCAGGGCGACGGTGGGTGGGGGTGGGGGTGGGGGTGGGGGGAGGTAGGAGGAGACCTGGGGCTCCCTCCCTGCCTAGCTCTCCCAGAGGAGCAGCCATGGCGATGGTGATTATGTCACCACTTAGTGAACTAACTGACACTGATGGGTTTGAAATGCATTCTGCGTCCCAGCGGAGCCCCGGACCCCCCCCCCCACGTCCCCGGGTCTGTCAGGCCCCTCTGTGCCGGGTGTTGGGTTACCCCGGAGTGACGGCAAGGCCAAGTTCAACGGCACAGCCAGCCAGCGGCTCTCTGAAGAGCCTGTTTGAAAGGGGAGGGAGGGAGGGGAGGGGAGAGTACGGAGGCTCTTCTGACTCACTTCTGGACCCCTTCTGGTGCACTGCTAACCACCCACCACCCCCACCCCCACCCCACCACCCTTCACCACGACCTCATCTTCTCTTCTTCCTACTGCTACAAACCCCTCAAAGAGGTGCCATACATTATTACTCATTTTGTATCAAAATTAGCAATATCACTGAGAAATGATTACTGTAATACAACTATGAGGGTGAGAAAGAAACTTCCCCTTAACAAGCCGGGACTCATTTTGTACATCTCAGGAATATCAGTTTGTTAGCTGAACACCACGGTCTCGTTGTAACACAGTTGTATTTGCATGCTAGCTAACATCACTGAGAAGCTACGCTAGTATTTCTTCTTTACCAAATTTCTTATATTTTATAGTTACAGTTAGGTTAGGCAATAATATAATCTTGAAAAAATGAAATGATTAAATGATATACCCATCATACATTTATGAAGTGTACTTTGGATAGTTATTTTTGAATCAGCTTTTATTCTACCTACAAAAACACTAGAAGAACAGCCGATATGCTGTAGGCTTTTTCCGTAGCATACTCCGTCGTCCTTCGTCACTACAGCTGTCAAATGGCCGATAAATAGTTTTGAGAGAGATGACTTATTTCACTATCAACATTTGATCACAACGTTCCCTCAAACAGCAGCTTGTAGGATAAGCTACCAAAAGTTAC
>NC_072471.1:2901875-2976875 GCF_027596085.1 Anoplopoma fimbria | reverse complement strand
TCCCTCCTTCCCTCCTCTTCATCCTCTTCCTCCTCTTCGCTCTCTTCCCTTCGGTTTGCTTGTGCTACCAGCTGGGCCTGGCAGGATCCCAGGCCGCCCTTTGGGTTCTGCTCCACTAGCTTTTCCTCTCTGGCATGGCACCACAGGTCCGTCATGCTGTGTGCGTGTGCGTGTGCGTGTGCGTGTGCGTGTGTGTGTGCGTGTGTGTGTGCGTGTGTGTGTGTGAGAGAAGAATATGACATTTAAATATGCATATGCCGCGAAGGATAAGTGAGTTTTTCTCCCACAAAATGCCATAAGTATGAAATGCATTGAATAAAAACAATGACCTGTAACCGTTTCCATTGAAGATAATGGCTGCTATGCTCAAGTAATTTATCAAGTGTATGCATTTTGCTTAGAAAGCGATACTTTTTTGTATATATTATATATATTATCTGACAGCTGAAACAAACAGAAGGAGAACTGCAGAGCTTTCTAACTTGTAACCACCTGCTCTGCGACATCCTTTTAAGAATTATTAATTAGCCCATATGTCTAATTGTATGCCACACATACATTCACAATGCCCACTCATCCTCAGACCAAATGTTTTAGTGAAATATAATATACAGCAGCAACAAGCATTAAGGATAAACTTTAACAAGACCACGAAATGTACAAGTTAAGGTGTTGTTTTTATGCAAACATTCATTCAGGACCAACATATATTCAAATAAACTTTTAATATTCCTTTTAATATTATAATAATACCTTTCAAACAGCAAATACTTTTGAAAGCTGGTGGATAAAGGTGTTATATTTACAGGGAATAGTACTGCATTTAATGATTTCTAATGATTTTCTGCAGACACACAAAGAGAAACCTGAAAACCTACTGTAAGTGGACAAACACAATGAATCCATGATACGAAGGTTCACTGAACGCTTTGACGAGTATAAAAATGATGTGAATCATCTGCTATTGCAAGGCAGGTTTATTTGTACAGCACAGTGGAAAAAGAAAAATGATTTAAATGATGCTTTGAAAACAAACTAAAAGGAAAAAAAATAAATAGGATTAAAAAGGGTTTTAAAAGAATTGAATATACAAAATATATACAAATACAGAAAATAGGGCCAATATGGTGAGTATTAAAGGTTTATTCAAAAGCAGTGCAGAACATGCAACTGTAAAACCTCCATTTAAAGATGATCCAAGTCCAATATTTTCTGAAAGTCAGTGAGAAGATTAGAACACTAGCCCCGATCCGAATGTGACATCTGGATTTGTCTTTAGTTTGAAATGTTACAATCGGCATTTAATAAATGGGACAAATAACTCTGCAGTAGTCACGGGTGTTTATCCAGCTCCATTAGCTCCATTAGCGAGCTAGCTAGCTAACTAGTGGACAGCTTGCTAATTCCACCATGCTTTACTGCTACGCTGAACCACTCCTATGGAATGGACTCTAGAGGTCTGAATGATATTTTAAGATTAAAGTACTGGGACAGAAATATTTAAATAATGCTTTGGTTATGTGACATTTTGAATTTGAATCTGAACAGGTTTAATACCTGTTAGGAACAAGGTTTGAAAGCGTTGGAAACATTTAAACCACAGAGAGGCACTTCAATTGTCAACAAAAGTTTGGCAAGAACACCTTTAAATGATTCATTTGTGAACCAAACACATTAGTGAACAAGGGAAATGAACAGAGTTTTTATGTTTAATTTGTGATAAATATAATAGCCAACATATAAGCACATATTGTCCATATATTGGAGGCCTCAGCAGAGTGTTTGTGGCCCTCCGGCTCTGCTCTCCAGTCTCGCTCTCCTCTCCACCATCCAGCCTCGCTCGTCCCTGCCTGGAGGACCCTTAAACCCAGGTGAAGAGTACATTGTTTCCACCTGTCTCTCCTCCCACACACACTGACAGCGCAGCGACCCGGCCAGCAGTTTGTTTACTCTGATGGAGCTCTGTTATTCGGCTCATTGTTCTCACCTCCTCTCTCACTATCGGACTCAACACAGGCGCCACAACGACGGTTGTGTAAGAGTTCATGTGCAAATGAATGCTCGTTTTCCAAAGCAAAGCGCTCTCTCACTGCGTGTGTGTGTGTGTGTGTGTGTGTGTGTGTGTGTGTGTGTGTGTGTGTGTGTGTGTGTGTGTGTGTGTGTGTGTGTGTGTGTGTGTGTGTGTGTGTGTGTGTGTGTGTGTGTGTGTGTGTGTGTGTGTGTGTGTGTGTGTGTGTGAGAAATAGAGAGGATTCCATTTTTATGAAGCTGTTGTTGTTGATTGTCAAAGAGTGGGACGATAACGTCCCTGTTTGAATGTCAGTACGGATATTTATGGATATGGATGCAAATAAAAGATATTAACAGACACTATTTGCACTATAGACGCTTTTTTACCGATGTCATCATAAATATCTGTGTGCACAACTTAATTAAAGTGTCTACCTGTATTATCAAATATTCAACATTCTGAGAGAACATCGCACAATCATCCCATTTTAGTCACAATAAATGTTTAAATTCTGCTTGTGTCTGCATCTGGATCTGAAGCTAAATACACACAGTCAAGGACGAGTCATGCTCAATTTCGTACAGTAACAAAATTGAAATGTTTCATGTGTCTGTTGTGCCAAAATGCATCAGATCTTATGGGATCATTTGGAGTTAACCTGTACAGTTTTCTCATCTGAATTGTGTTGCAATTGCTAAATTACAAAAAGATTTCTATTTAGCCTTTTTGTCATATGCCTTCTAGGAATTGGCAAGCATTTATTTATCCAAACATCTGGTGGGTAACAGAAGAAATTGCATCAAATATCAAGATAATGCATGAGAATCGGTTCATGTTAAAGCTGATAAAAGGCTTTAAGAGACTCTGTGTGTCAGTGAACTGACATCAGTTTAACAGTCTAACTAGCTTCCTGTTTTCAGTGTTTGAACGCTGTTGAGCAATAACCTCGTTGCTGGCTGTGGTTTGGGTTTGATCCTTTTGGTGTAAACCCGGGCCCCTCTCTTCAGCATCTGTTTCCTCTGGCCTGCGGGGTCAACGGACGGACACACACACACACACACACACACACACACACACACACACACACACACACACACACACACACACACACACTGGTATGTTCGCCCACGTTAAGGAGACTTCCAGGTCTGACTATGAGTCTGAAGGGGGCCGTCTGTAAAGTTCTGAAGTAGGGCGGGTTAAGGGGTTTGTCAAGGATGTCTGGCTGTTTTTGAAAATGCCAGTCAGCTTGTGCATCAGCATAACGCGTGTGTGTGTTTATGTGATGTATTTTCATGACTTTTCTCCCTCTAACCTTTTCTCTTTCTGCACTTCTTTCCAGCTCTCCTCCCTACACGCCGCTCTAACCTCCGATGATTTATTTCCTCCACATGTTTATGGAGAGCTCTCTCCCTTTGCCTCATCCAGTCTCCTTTTTAAAACATGGCTTTAAAACAACCAGTATGGGACTGATTAGCCACGAGGAATAACACAAAACAGACACGTTCTCATCCACCGTAGAAATAACCGGGTTTATTACATCGTTTGTTGGTCTTTTTTTTAATGGATTTTCAGAGATTCCACTTTTAGAGGGCTTCAGGGGTTTAGAGGGTGTTTTGGAGGCATCTAACATCTCCAGTCAGTGGGGTCAGAGGTGACCTGAGTTGTGGCTAACAAGGTAAAGCTAACAGCCTCAATGGAAGTTAGAGCTGCAGCAGCAATGGAGAAAAGCAGAAGAAAAAAACGAGGCGAAACTGAATTTAAAAATAGAAAACAAAAGTTTTTTTTCATGCTGACACCACAGAGCTAGCTAACAAGTGCTGCTAATAAATAGTTAAGGTGCTCTGATTGAATAAGCATCTGCCTTTTTGTGTTATAGTGTGCATTTACCAAATTAGAATTAAATAGAAATGAACAACTGAATAATGGACAGTCCATAATAATTACTCCAGATTGCAGATTTGAGTTTTACAAAATCCCCCAGAGGTATTCCCAGTGGAGATTACAATTGTTTACATCAACCAAATATGAACAAATAAGTATTTTAGAGTTGGAAAATGGTGAAACTTCCATGACATGAACGTGGCATAATGTAACATTTTTGTTTTTAAAGTGCAATTTTTAAATGTTCTTGTATATCAGAGATCCATATCAACAATAAAGTTAACATTAGATTTAAATCTCCAACAAATCTGTCATTATATTCCATTCATATAGAAACCAGCAATAGACAATTGGATTTTTCTCCCATAATCAGGACGTTGTAATTATATGTGAGAACACTATGCAAAAAGAAAACACATCCACATCTGAGTTGAAATCATTAACCCCTTCCAACCTTCAAGCAGTCTTGTTCATCAGCAATATAGTTTTCAGAAATAGGCCGTCGAGTACGAGCCAATCAGAGGCAGAGTAGGTCTTTATGCATTGCGGGTGGGGGAAAAGGAAATCAGTCAAACAATCGTAAATACAGTGAAAGAGGTAATTTGGCATGTGGATAAGAGGCTGTTTCAACACTAGTCCACTAACCCACACACACTTACTGCTAGTGTGCCATTGGTTAAGCTACAACGTGGCTCTATTGGTATGCGTGCATCAGGATGCTAAAAAGGGGAATAACGATGGGAATGTGTGTTATGGAGATCCGACAGTCTGCAGGTTTTCATTTTAGCCAAAGAGTGGAGGAACCCAGGAGTTAGAGTTCATCTTGAGGTGGTTTGGTTGAGTGAAAACCTGCAGACTGTTGGCCTCAAAGATGCATTAACTGAACCGTATTCAAAGAAAGCATACCTGACTAGAGTTTGACATGTCCATACATGAAAAAACCTTTCTCTGGTTCAGTCCAAGCCAAAAGTCATACATTTTTCTCCATGTTTGATCCTACAAGCTATTTACTTTTCCGGTATTTAATTAGCATTACATCCTGGTGTGGCTTTTGCTGCACAGTCGATAAACACTACATTGGCCGTCTATGCGGAAAACCCCTTAACCTGAACTGATTCTAATGTGGCATTTTAATCAGATTCCACACACAAGTATGCATGAATGTGCTCATCATCATCATTACTATTATAATGTTCGGTTTTTAGTGATGAGTTTCCGTGTCTCATAATTGCTGTTTTGCAAAAAAAAAGGAAAAAAAAAAAGGCCGTTCCTCTCTGCCAAGAACACAATCCAGGACAAAACACTGACTAATTTTTTAGCACCAAAATGGTAAAAAAGATGAATATTGGCACCCGCAAATTAGCTATTGGCAGGTTCTGCCTGGAAAGATTGCTCTCCAGCCTTTAACAACCCATATTGCAGTTGTTGAATGTTAATTCCAGGTTTTCCTTGCTGGTCTGTTCTCTATAATATCTGGACCTCCTGTTGGAGAGGCCCGAGGTCTTTAACAGACAGCGGTAAGGCCATGAGTCAATTCTGTCAGACAAGAGGAAAAATCAAAACCTTCTGTCACAGCAAGACAGTCGCCTCGGTAAAAAGGCTTGTGCTGCACACACACACACACACACACACACACACACACACACACACACACACACACACACACACACACACACACACACACACACACACACGCACTCTAGTTGTCACACACACATCTGTGACCTAGAACAAGTTCTTCCCTCCTTATTTTTTTTTCTCATTTTTAGTTGAGTGTGCGGACGCTCTTCCGTGCACGTGAATGTCTGGCTGCGTACCCGTCTGCATGCACGTACCTTTACATACGTACATGTGTGTGTGTGTGTGTGTGTGTGTGTGTCTGTGTGTGTGTCTGTGTGTCTGTGTGTCTGTGTGTCTCTTTTCTCCACCAGTTCAGCACTAATGAGGCAGGTGACAGTGTGGGTCTGAGCGATGGAACAGAGTGTCAGCAGGCCTACCGACTACCGGCTGGCTCTGCATGACAACATGGTGGGAAGGACACTGGTGAAGGGAACAAAGGAGGGAGGGAAGAAGGGACAATGGCTGGAGAGAGAAGGGGGGAATTATTGCTGCCTTTAAAAGGCTGACGGAAATAGTCCGACCAGTGTGGGCTGCTGGAGGCCAGAATCAATGGTTTGGGTCTGGACCTGCTCCTGCTGGCATCTGGCATATTTACATCTGACTTATTTCATGCCAAAGAATTTCCAAAACTTCAGTGCAAAGGGGGCTGGATGGAGAATAAAAATGAATGGGAGGAAACAAAAAAAAACCTACTTCTGCTATCTTCTATGTAAGGTTTAGCGTTCCATCACAAAACTTTGGCATTTTCAAGAGAAATGCTTTGCATCCCCTCCTTAAAATGTGGATATGAATGTACTATGGCCTTCAATGGCCATTATAGGTAAAAAAAAAAAAAAACTTCTCGTAAATCTATGTATTAATAATCTCTGAGAATATTAGAATTTTTCTCATGAATTCACAACTTGAAATTTGGAATTTCTGAATTTCTTCTCCAAATATTACCCTCCTAAATTGCCCTGATACACCCTCCTATATATGCTCTTCCTTCCAAAAGATTAATGCAATAATAACAATAATACATCAAATTAGGGATATAAGCAAGGAACTTTTATTGACACAGAATATTTTTGGAAAACTTTTCTTGGCCAAATGCAAAAGTTTTGCGGGAGAATTCAAATTAAAATATTTTTTGGGAGAGCTCAAAAGCTTTACAAGACAATGCAAAAGTGTTTTCTCCTCCCCTTTACAATACGACCAAAGATCTACTTACTCGCTTTTCCGATCTTCCACCACACCTCACAGTCTTCTTCTGCAAAAATCAAACTTTCCTCCAAGTTCCTCAGATAGAAAAAACCCTGAAATTGTGTTTATAAACGACAGGGTGCAACTTCTTTATCAGCCCCACTGGTATCGCAAAGAAAATGTAAACTCACAAAATCTACCTTGCTGGAGCTGCAAGCAGGAAGTCCAAACATCAGAATGGAGGAATAAGTATATGGATTGGCTGGAGTTTGATATGTTGGAATTGTACTGGAGGGATATTGATGGTGCACGAGTCTTATCTGCAAACAGACAGGTTTTAATGCTGGAATGTATCCTCACTGTATACACACACACACACACACACACACGAACACACTTTATGCACAAGTCTCTCTGTTCACACTCTCTGTTGGGTCCTCATATCTATAAATATCAGACTTTCTCTTCTTTTCCCTCCCTTCACTCCCCTCCCATCTCTGTTTGCTCTTTTTTTCTGGGTCACCTGCTCAGCTCAGCCCTGACGGAGATATTCCAGCTGAGATACACTCACAGTTTATTGGAGAAAAGGGGGAGGATACACACACACACACACACACACACACACACACACACACACACACACACACACACACACACACACACACACACACACACACACACACACACATTCGCTTTTACGACAATGTTCCAATGGATCAGATTCCACTCTGAATGGATTATCACACTCTGTAAAAGCTGACATACATATTGTGAAGATACATACAATTCTTTTTTCCGAAAAAGGTTTTAAGCCACTAAATGGATCTGTATCAGATTGACAACTATATGAGTGCACTGAAATCCACTGCATGGAAGTTCTCCAAAAGGTATTTAAAGAGAGCATAAAAGTCAACAAATGTTGCCAATTTTTTTCTCGAGCAACTGTGAGAGGACGTTGCTTTATTTTCAGAAGGTGCTCTTGTTTCCCCTCCACAAGCACAGACATGCATGTGGTATCATTTTTCCATTAGCTCCTGCTTCGTGTGGGAGTCAGTACTGCTTGGAGTTTTGTTTCAGTCTTATATTTTGTTGAGAGCAACAGATGGGAATCTGGCTGATCTGCACTCTTCTGCCATAGTCTTGGTTTTATTTGAAAGCCTATTGTTATGCTATTGTTGCATAGGTGTAGTGCTGCCGGAGTGCACCGACTCTACATTAGTTATTTCTCTTTGTGGGGAAATATACATTTAAAGTTTGCAGTGGAAAATCCTGAGCATATTTGTAAGCGGTTGAAGATCCAAACATCACTGAAGCTTATGTCATTTTTGACATTTAAGGTGTAATGATTGACGTAAGCTCATGCGTTGAGTAGCAGAAAATAGAAAAAACATTCCACCTTAAAAAGTTGCCAGGAGCTGCAGGCAGCCTTTGAGCAGCAAACTGATTTGAATGTTTTTTTTTATCAGTATATAGATAGCTAACAAGTTAATTTGATAAGGACAAGAAAGTAAAATACTTGGTCTATACCAATGGAAATGCTGTACATTTCTTATTAAAAGGTATAGAAAGGGGAGTAGCCACCAACCTCTCTTGACCATATTAAGTGATCTGAATTTGTGCATTTTCAATGTTTTTAAGTTGTAAAGGACTTCTGGTTAAATGAGGAGATGCAATACATAGTATACTTGCAAAGCTTGAACATGCAATGTAGAGACTTTTCCTTCACCATCACCATCATCATACCTTTCACATCCCATATGAAACCACTGGATTGTTCGGCTCAACAAATGCTAGCATATTAGCAGATCAGTGGAAGTTTTTTGGTTTCTTGACCCTTGAAGCAATGTATTAGTAGAAATAGTAGAAGCAACTATTAATTTGAAGGATTTCTAAAGTCAATAAAAGGTGAAAGTATCCAATTTTTCTTTTCTCTTATTCCCCTTTAATTATCTTGTGATCCCGCCGACTTCTTTGGAACCCTCTTGGAGGTTGTGACCCCTTGGTTGTGAACTGCCGTTGTCGATGAATGTATTCAGATTATTGGCAATTTCTTATTAGTGACATCAAGTAACTGACTCCTTCTTTCTGTGGGCTGGGATTTGGATTTGGTCCACTGGTGCCAGACTAAAGCTGCCCACTGCTTCTTATTATTTAAATGCAACTGACAATTCTGTAAATGTGTAAAACCAACTTGGCAAATAAAGTGCTTCTTTATCTTCTGTTCAGTGTAAGTACCAACCAATTGTTCAACAATAAATGGAGCACTGGTCAGTAGAAAAGCTGTGTCTCTTCAAATGTTTCAAGTTCGTTTTAAAAAGCATTCGATTCGCTGTTACAGTATATAGAGGAGCCGTGTTTTTATTGTATTTTGAGCTGAAAAACCAGGACAATCCAGTGAAAAGCTTTCACCTGGGACTGTTCCTATCCCTCCAGAGGTGTGAAGTGAGAGGCTAGAAGGCCCTCTGATCACAAGATAAAGGCAGAACAACAGAATTAGCACTTCAAACAACAAGGCATTGGTTATGAAAATAAATAAAAAAGAAACAGAAAAAAAATAGGAATACACACTTCATATCCGCCGGGGTAAACACAGCCCCGCAGAGTCAGTGCCATTTTAATGGGAGATTAGCCTGGATGGAGGGAGCGATAGAGGAGGAGATGGAGGAGAAGGACAAACAGCCACTTGTAGCCGATGTGTGTATATGTGTGTGTGTATATATGTGTGTGTGTGTATATGTGTGTGTGTTTACCCACTTGATTGCTTGTCTTTTGGATGCGGAGGGGAAACGATGGCAGGCAGATAGTAACATGCATCTATTCTTTCCTTCTACTTCAAATATAATAAGCACTGAATAAGAGGGTTCAGTCACACAACACTGTTCTGTTGTAGCTGTTTTACACCCATTCTTACCCATTTAGACATTTTGATGAAACATTTGACAGATGGGTGACGGCTTTTATTGCTGCATAACATACCAAGAAGTTAGTTTTTAGCTACACTAGTAGCAAGGCTCTGGGGATTACAATGTCAGTCTGTTGTCTTTTGGTCTAGACCAGAGCATGTGAGAGGAGTTCAAGGGAGCAGGGAGGAGTACACTAGTAGTACTACAGTAGGACTATCATTGGTGGAACCATTGGAGAAGTGTCATTGGAAAAGGGCAGACACTTTTGAAACTTGGAAGGTTATTGGATGAACTGTCTGTTAATAAAAGTTGTGAGCAGAGAGAAAACGTCCTTGCCAATCGAGGAAAGCCTGCAGTGTTGATCTTCTTTCAATGCAGAAATACTAAACTAAATGCTATAGCAGCATCTATGCTCTCTTTTTCTCTTTAGGAGCCTCGATTGTAGTTTTTTTCCTCTTTGTGTCGTCTGGCACACTCATAAGCCACGCCCATAACTGCCAGTAGCTTTGTGGAATGCCGTTATAAAGCCTCGAGTTCGTCGAGTTCGTCGTTTTTGCCATCGCTATCTTTGCCTTTTTGCAACCAATGAATGGAAATGTGGAGGAGTGACTTAGAGATCAGTAGTAGACCAGTATAGTAGATAACAGTAAGTTCGCCCTGAATTATCCTGCTTTATGGTCTGTTTGACTCTAAATGGAGCATCATTTACTAAATGAACATCATGCTGTATTGAAGAAGACTTGAAACTAGAGATTGAGACCATAAACTCATGTTTACAATGTTTACTGAGGGAATAAATCAAGAGAGAAGTAGAGTCATTTTCTCATAGACTTCTATACAACCAGAGGAGTCGCCCCCTGATGGACAGGAGAGAGAATGCAGGTTTTAAGATGCTTCCGCATTGGCTTCACTCGGCAGTACGAGCTGATATCATTTGATTTGTGATCCTGTAATTCTCGCGTGATCTTTTGACATTGAGATAATCCAGCTGCCGTGCAAGGTAAAAACATTGCTGTAGTGCATGAAAATGATCATTACCTATAACAAATTACGTGGCACATGGGAAGCAATAGCGTCATCTCTTGTGATCAAAAATGCAGACCTCATGACAAGTCAGTGTTGGTGGAAAAAATATTTAATACAGGATTTTTTACCTTTTACTGAACTGCCACTTCTGCATTAAGTACTTAACAGTGTGTTATGAAGAGCCATTGAAACTCAGGCAAGTCATTGTCACATGTTTTTTTTTTAATCTCCCCTTAAGGCTTGGCTGGGAACTCATCCAACATTTGACATCTTTTCAGTGACACATTGCACCTGCTATCCAGATTTCTCTATTGCACTTAATGATCGCATTGTTTATGGTGACAGCGAGTCATCCTTCAGCTTCAGAAGGGCCTTCATACAGTACAAAGATAAGAAGGGGCCGTAAAAAGCTCGGAGCGGGGAGATGTGTCCTCCAGCAGTGGGGTCGGTTTATAGGCCAGGGAAGTGTTATGGTTTCCTTCCGGCACGGGCAGGAAGGGTTGCATGGAGAGATCCAGGTCAGGACCCCAACTCAGAGTAGAGATTTGTGACCGGGCAACAAGCCAACGCTCAGAACTACGGCCCACTAATCTCAGAGAAAAATCAGCCAGAGAAAAGAAGGTGATCAACAGCCAAACAGGAAGGGGAAGGGTGGGGGATGGAGAAATGAAGATATATGCAGATTTTGGGATGGATTGGATGGAGGGGGTGGATACATTTCAAAGTGAATGTTTGGCAGTATAGACGGAACATGGTTTCCCTTTCCAACAGAAAGATGAAAACGGACATGAGAGGATGAAAGGATGCAACGACAGGCAGCAGGGAGGAAGAGAGAGCTGCTCAGGTATCTTAGCCCCGGGGACTCACGAGCCGACTTTTTAAAAAAAATCCTGACAAATTTTAAAAAAGAAAATGAATTGCAGCACACATCACACTGCATGCATCACAGGCGTACTCTCAAACTAGAGACTGTCATCTTCCTGACTTTTAAAACCTCTCTGACACCAAGACCTCTGTTCTGACAGAATCCCACTCAATCCATTCACATGCACATTTTTGATAAACATCAAAACTAAAACACTGTCTGTAAAAGCAGCTACTAGTGATGTATCTTGCAAGACTTTCCTTTTTTTCCGTGGATAGTTGGCCAAGCCATAATGTTACAGTGACAAACTTCATTTCCAGGAAAAACCCACAAGCCCCAGTCCATAATACATGTCATTGGTAACATCTACGGATACTAACTAAGACATTCTACATCTTTACATGGATAATAAGGATGCAAAGGTCTAGAATACCTGATGTGATCCTCTCAAAAGTCCGTACACAAGTACATTTCAAACACCGAAACTGAAAATATCCAAGACACAATGTAAGACAATTAATCTGACATAAAGAATTACCACTAACTCACTTAAGGTTTTATTCACCTGGAGCTTAATGAATATACAACACAAGACAAAAGAGTACATTCCTCATCATTGGCACCTCTGGAAATCAAGCTTTCCCCCCGAAACACCTGCCATTTATCGACCAAACAATTAAAGCCCATCCACGTCTCAATGGCTAAACAATTAACACCTCATTGGCAACCTGGTGGCAAGCTATCAAGCTATTTGTATCACTCCCCACTTCATCATCCCTTATGCCACTTCAGCACAATCCTATGTTTAAAAGAAACAACAAACCGTTTACAATCAGCTTCGAGAACCATTCAATCTTCCAAACAACAATACTTATTAGTACCTTTATGTAAGTGGGACACAAATATTTTCATTCAGATTAGGTACTCCAGGAAATGTAAGTAGACGTAGATGAGGCCTCGTGTTTTGGTTTAGTGCACATCTGACAGCCAATTGCTGTTAAAAGAACTGATGAAGTCCATTACATTTCTTTCCATTGATGGGAATTTTGAGTTTTGTCCAGACCTCTTCCAAATGTGGTCTAAATGATCAGATCTTAATGCGTATTTAATGCGTCTTGGGTGCTTTCACATGTATTTACAGCTGTCCACTCCTGATCAGATCGCCCAAGACTCACGACCATGCTCGGTCTGAACAGGGCCTGAGAAAGAATAAAAGTTGCTCAAGGACGGGAAAGGAAAGGGTTGAACAAAGGGGGCGGAGACATTTCAAACTGAATGTTTGGCTGTTCAGATGGAACACAGTTTTACTTTCAAACAGAGGATTAGAAAATGAACAAGACAGCAAGCCTCCAATCAGCAGTGTCATTTTGGAAATCATGACAGCAAAAAAAAAGGAAAGTCATAAATCTGCCCGATAATTCCCCTCATATGTCACCAGGAGTGGAATGTGCTCATGATAGCGAAGGCAACAACATAAATGACAAAATAATATCCCAGTGCATTCCAAGCCATCACCAAAGAGTAGTCGCATCATAAAACAGATTTTGTTTTCAACTCTGTTTTTATAGCTTTTGCAAAGGAACATGATGTGCTGCCAATAGGGATTTAGATCAGAAAATCCTTCTATTTGTCATTCTAGAGGGCAAGAGTTAAAGTATCTAAAACCCCAAACCACATTTCTTTCCGCTAAAAACCAAAGTCGTTGGGTATTTAGTGTGTTGTTGATGGATTCACGACCAAATCTTGACATTTGAGAGTAAAGTATTTGAATTCTGCATATTATGTTGTAAATATACATAATGATGTTACTACAGAACTAAACATAATCATAACATTAGTCAGCATGCTAGTAATTGTCTTTACCGATTAGCACTTGCAATTAGCATAAGCTAACTAAAAGAGTTATGACTCTCATGAACAGTTATTTCAAAACACTAAAGTATGGCTAAATGTTAAAGTAACATAGACCAAGCCCAGCAGTTTATGGGGTTGCTTTTCATTTTCCGTAACTGTAGCATGAAAGCACGGTGGAATTAGCAAGCTAGCTAGCTAACTAGCCTGTAGCTAAATAAGTAAAATCATCAAGTCATTAAAACACAGTCCACAGAAAAGAAAAGAAAAGTCTTGTGCTGTGATTGTGATGCTACACAGGTTACTTAAAATGAGCGATTCTTGAATTTTTTGAATTTCTAGATTAGAGGCATTTCAGCCAAAACTCTTTGTGTTAGTTTCTCTTTAAAGGACAGCGTCTGTGGTCTGTATGTGTGTGGTGGTTTGGGGGCTGGAGGTCTGTCACAGTGAGTCAAGTAGCAGTGAGACCAGCCATCAGTGCTGAGAGCCTCTTTACTGTCGCTCTCTTCTCAGACCGCCACCTCCAATCACACTGATGCCGTCCCTCTTAGCTTACTGATTCTGCCTAATCAGGAGTGTGTTTGCCTAATCAGGAGTGTGGTTTTTATTTTTTCTAGTTCTACCGACTCTTTGGATTGTGCCTCCGCTGCTGCCTCTTGGTTTCTTCATTTATATTCTGATACAGCTCTGGAAAAAACTCTGCAAGGATCTGAGTCCAGCTGTGTCTCTTCTTCCTCGCCAGTAAATGTCATAGTTTCCCCTCACGGTCGCGAGCACTAATAAAAAGTATTCGGAAAAACCTGACTGAGCCAATCACTCCTCGCCTCCTCTCGATTTTGATATTCTAGCCTGGCCTTTTTAGAAAAGCAGACGAGTTAGAACATCACAAATGAGCGGCATATTTTACATCTTTTGTGCAGAAATGTTGGAGGACGAGACAGGCGGAATTGGGAAAGGCTTCAAACCCGCCCTGGATTCATCTCCAAGCTGGCCGCGTTTCAGCGCTTTCCAGCGAGCTCCGTCTGCAGACCCACACCGTGTCACCTACGCTGAACAATCCTGGAGTCCGTGATAAAGGCAAATGAAAAGAGGTAATGCAGGAAAAAATCAACATAATCATGTGCATAATCACAACGTTGGCCCTATGCTCTCAGCTTGAGCTCATAACTGCGATATGAGATTGGAGTATATTGCATTAATCATGTAAACGTTGCTCTTGTGATTAAAGCAGAACTGCTGTTTATTGCTTGTAATTGTATTCGGGTCGGGCTACGCTCCCAGGAATACCACGCGCAGCATTAATATTCCATGAACTGACTCTGGATCGGGCGTGGGGAGCCGGCTCCCCCTTTCATGTTGATCTGGGCCCACGGTATTGGAGCTGACCTCAGAGCAGCCCTCATTTCTCTGCACAACACTTCACAGGGAGCGCATTTAAATATCTACGGCAATTGTTAGCTCGTAATATTCTTTTCATTTGTCCCTCTTTTTTTCAGTCATTTCAGTGAATCCAAGATGAGCCATGAAAGCATGTGCATGCATAAAGAACACCAACCATATGATAGCTTAAGTGAAAGGTGGGGGGGGGGGAGAGGATGCAAAGTGCTGAGAAAGAACAAGAGAGGAAGAGACAGTTTTCATTTTTTTTTTTTTTTTTACATCTAATAGCTCATAAAAGCAGCACTTTTATCATGTGATACTGCCGAGCTTTAAAAACAGAGCGAGGGGTAGAAGGACAGAGGAGAGTCTGTCTCTGAAGGAGGAGACGGATGTACTCTTCACCTTCTCCTCATGACCTCGCTTACCAAAACAGAGACAGGCCCGAACACGAAGCAACACACTTATCTTTTTTCCTTTTCTTGTTTGTCTTTTTCCCCCTTTCTCTCCTCACATCCCTCCGTTCGTCTTTCCCGTTGATTCCAAACTCAATCCAACTTTTCTTCGCTGAAAATGCGATTGGAGGGAGTTTGAAAGCCTCCCTCTTAATGTTTGGATGACATAATCTTCAAAAGGTTCAAATGGATCGCTGTAGCTTAGTGCCTGCCTGCAACAGTCGAGGGTTGTGACATCAGATATCAATAGATTTGAATACTCCTTAAACACATGTAAAGGCTTAAAGGTAAACTTCCTCCAGATGATCCGCCCGATCAAAAAATGTTGACAGACCCGGTGAATTCCATGTTTCATGAATGCAGCCGGACAGAAACACATTGGAATTTTGCTGATTCACTCATATGTCACTTTGTTTGACGTGTTAACACCCACAACATGTGTGACATGTCCGAAAAAGAAAAGCTGTTTATGCAATCTGTCATCGGAGGGAGAATTGATGGTTCGATGATGCAATTATGCAGCGCTCGCTGGACGTGAAAGCTGAGTTGGTGCTTTTTTTTTTCTCTCCGTGGAGCTCTGACCTGGAGGGTCCTGACAGCTCTGCTCTGGACTCTCCCCCCCTTCCTCCCTCCCGTCCTCCCTCTCCCACGATGTGTACTGAAGCCTGTAGCTGCAGAAATGCTGAAACCACAGAGTTTCCCCCACATAACAAATACAAATTTGACTCCATAGAAGGAGTATGTCATTTATAAATGCATAAATACATGCTCAACACATATTCACTGTTTGTTATAAAGACTTATACACTGCCAATAAAAGCTAAAGTTTTCTGCATTTACAGATGTTGTATTTTGATTCTTTTCGGTTTTGTACAAAGTTTGTTGGCATTCATTTGTCAAATTTAAAGATAAACGATATCGGTATCCGCGTTCAAAACCTCCCATCAGTTTCTATCTCGACGCTGTGAATCCAGTGTGTGTTTACAGTTGGAGCTGCTGAGGGGAGGAGGGGTGTAGGCTTGGAAACGGCTCAGAAGATTCCTCTACAATGAGAAACAGATGATCGTGTTCTTTCGGTTACACCATCTGTGTGTGTGTGTGTGCGTTTTCTCCAAAACTTTATTGAGAACACATTTGGATGACCGGGGCTGCAGTCCGCTGTACTTTGGCAGTGATGACACAATACTCGAAGGTTCTTCCCCTCCTTCCTTCCCTCATCCAGCCAGCCATCCTTCCTTCCTTCCTTCTCCTCCTTCCCTCGCTCGGCCCTGCAGCTGGTTGGGCAGAGGTGAGTGTGTGTGGGATGGCGTTGCTGTGGGACTGACAAGGGAAACAGCAATTTTCTCCGGCCAGTAAAACCAGCTCACGGTTGTCAGGAGTGGTGCCCGAACGTTATGAAACAATATCTTGGCAGGCTGTTTTCTCTTTCCCACCCACCAGATAGAAGCAAGAAGTCATAGTCTATAAAGCACACATCTAGAGATGATGACATCCCTGGCTCTTATTAGTGCCGTTAGCTCAGTTTGTTCAGTTTGTATTTAGCTCCACGAGCTCGCTGAAGGCTTATTTTTGTCATAGTTGGATCATATTTCTGCTAGAATCACTAAAACAAAATGCCACTGCATGTTAAATACATACTTTATTAATCACTGATGAAATGATTTTGATTGCACAGTTTAATATATGATATAAAACGTCATATATATATGTCATGATATAAATATTTGTATTCTGTTTTTTTGCTTTGATTTGCTTTGAAATGTGACTTACAGCACAAAACAGACGCCTTGCTCTGAGTTGCTTTATTTGTTTGCATACAGATGAATTGTGTTCAGTCCTGTGGCATCTTACAAGTTGTGCAGCATTTCCATTTACTGTAGTTTACATTATTGCAGTCAGAGAATAATAAGAAGAAGAATAAGCAGCACCACATGATTTACCATTGTGCTGAGAAGAAGACTTTACATAATACACATATGGGTTGACAGTCGGGACGGTGCTTGGTCTTTATACATTTGAATAGTTTGTCTTTTGGCCAACACAATAAAAAAAAAAAAAATCTAAGAATCAAATTGCAGCATACAGTTTTTATGCGTGTTGACTTTTTTTTAGGTAAATTAATATAAGAATTTGTGTTCGAGTGTCCTGTCTTCTGGTGCTCCTTTTTGACTGTAAAGACTAAACCATCTCTCTCTGTTGGTGGAAATAGTCATGTGATTGGCATCTAGTCTTTGTGCCTTTTCAACTTGATCTCTTCCTTCTTGTCATATTTTGCCATTTGTGCAAAAGCACACGGAGTCATTATAGTGTCAGCCTTTTGCATAGAATCTTGACGCTGAAGGTTTGCGAGTGGTTAGCGTTGTAACAAAACTACTTTGTGACGGATAGAAAAAAAGATCATGTCTTGGTTTGCAATAACAGTTACGTAACTTAAGCTGTGGACATAACGTCAAGTCTGTCATTGACGTAGCGTCATGCGTCATGACACGAACGGTGATCTCCTGGGTGAAAGTCCTGTGTTTGTTTGATTTGTCCACCTCCCCCAATCTCCCACCCTTAGAGGACTTCATCGCTCTTCATACTCCCTCAGTTGCTTTGAGCGTCTTATAATGACGGAGATGGGTTTACATTGGAGTTGGTTTAAACCCTGAATGCATTGAACGTTGGCATCACGACGCTGAGGGGCCTTTCCAAGAGTGTGGGTATGTGACGCCAGAGGAGTGCGACCAGGCTGCTTTACTTAATAGTTTCTTTTTATAAACCTTTATAACACATATTCAAGACCAATACCACTGTGCCATTGGTTGTTTTTGAAGGAGGGGACGAGCCTTTTGTGTAAACCACTTAGTTCTTCTTCGATAAAGCTGTACTTGTGTTAATAGTGAGCATGTAAGCACACTGACATGACAGCTATTTCCACTTGGACTTAAAGTAAACCTCAGTAAGACCTGCCTTTACTTGAGGAAGAATTCCTGCTCTCTCTCTCTCTCTCTGTATTCTCTCTCTCTCTCTTCTCTCATACACACATTTCACAGTTGCGTCAGACTCCCATAAATATCACTCTGCCACAGAAAGATGTATGAGCCTTTGACTTGTCAGTGTGCCATCTTGAACTAGAAAACACACACACACACAAATTCATCTCTGACCCTCCCACACGGCGAGGTGGACATGTTTCATCAAGCCAGCGAACAATGTGCCGTCCTGCCCTTGGCCAGCCCCGCGGCAACCTGGGAAATGGAGTGTGCTGGCTTGCAGTGACCTCTGCACCGGCAGCAGACTGAGAACTACGTCTGTGGACTGACACGTCTGACTGGGGAGTGTGTGTGTGGTGTGTATGGAAGTAATAAAAGATAGACGGACATTCTGATGAATAGATATTTTCGGGGTGTATGTGTAGTGGTAGCGAATGTAAAAGATACAACTATTGGTTTGTGCGAGGCCGGGTCGAGGTGGCAGCAGGCTAAGCAAAGGTATTCTGGTTTATTTTGACGTGAAGGACCAGCAGCTCTAGTCTGAGCTCCTCACTATCTCTCAGGGTGAGCCAAGCCCCCCTACGAAGGAAACTCTTTTTCATCGCTCGTAATTCAACCTTATTCTTTAGTACATAACCCTAAAGCTTATGACCATAGGTGAGGGTTGAAACGGAGATTGAATGCTTATTGAAAAACCCAAACATCTACAGAAAACGTCTTCACTTCCTACTAAGAATACGGAGGCAGTGTTTCTCAACCTGGGCAACTACAGGAGATTGGTTCCAGATCCAATGCTTAAAGGTGAGCCCAGTGATATCTAGTATAGCCTCCACTTCCGTAGAACCAAGGCAAGGCAAGGTTATTTATGAAGTACATTTCAGCATTGAGGCAGTTCAAATCGCTTTACATTAAACATCGAAAGCAAAAGAAACACATTCATGTAAATACAAATTGTCATTTAAAAATCAAGAAAATAGAAAATAAAATCTAGCTAAAATAGAATAAAACGGTGAAGTGTACCAGTCATGATTACGAGGGGTGAGCACGCCTTGATCCCTGCCTTTGCTTACCTCCTGGATTACAAATGCACCCAACACCAATGCCTATCCTTGTGGGTGGTGGGCCCACAGGGTGGATGCTCCGTGCAGTTCTTCCAGTCTGTGTCCATTTGGGTCCATGGGTCAAAACCAAGGCACCCTACGTCAGTGGACGAGAAACCCCTCCCAGGTCTGGCTCCAGCACGGGGCCCCTTTTTCCCTCAACCAGCTCTTTCTTTGCTGATGAATTGCTGTGAATTGCTATTAAACCCTAAATATGTCCAATACGGACATGTGCACGGACAGATGGGGACGCATTCCACACATGTGCAGTAGATTGTCGGACAGAGCCTCGGTGTTAACCCTGTGATGCCAAGATTTACATCACGCGATCTTCATAAATTATTTTTCCGTCTAGACCGCAACCCACTGGGACAAATCTTCCTTGGGAGACCCTACCAGCTGTTGCCCCCGACAACACAGCTTCCTCACTGGGATGCCCAAACTCTTTTTCCACAATAAGGTGGACTTTTCAGAGGAGATTGTAGGAAGAGATCTATATAAAAAAAAGAGGGGAAACAGGTGCAGGTATACTAAGCCCCTTCCACCTCCCCACACAAACAAACAAACACACACACACACACACACACACACACACACACACACACACACACACACACACACACACACACACACACTGTACTGTACACAGAGGTAGGGCAGTTATTGGTGACCGTGGCCCCCGAGGCAAAGGACCACAGATGGGCTTTGAGATTGTTTCCTCCTTGCGCCAAATCTGCAGCGCTTTAATTGGCTGCTGTTCCATCTGACCTCTGAACCTTTTGGCACAAATGACCACAGCACCTGAGACAAAGAGAGGTTTCCCATCAGGTATTGGGTTAGTGAAAGGATTCCCAGGGCTGATTTAGGTTGGTGGATCAATAAGGAGGCCATGGGGGGGGGGGGGGGGGGGGGATACTTTCACCTGTACTGACATTCTGGGATTTGTATGTTTTTTTGCTGTGATATTTATTGTTTTATTCACTTTTATAAGTGTTGTGTGTTTAGCCCCGGATGATAATTATGCTGATGTGCTCCCTCCCTGACAATGCAAATAATAAATATATATATAAGTGACTGATCTAACAATTAGAAGTCCTCTACCAGAACTGATTCAAATATATTTTGATTAATGTGATGATATAACATTGCAAATGCATGCAGCAAAACATACATTGCCATAGTACAATACAATAGTATGTTTTTTGAATATATTTTTAAATGTGCATAGCAAAACATAGAGCAAAACTGTATGTTGCATTAATACAAATACCTTTTAAGATGCAATAAGATAGAACTTTATTAATCTCAAAGGACATTCTTGCGCCAGAGATTAATCAAACATTACAGCAGAAGAAGAAGAATTTAAAAAAAAAGCAGTATGTACATAAATAGCAATAAAGTACGGTAAATATAGTTAAATTAATTCAACTGCAATAGTAAAAGTAAATTACAGCAACATAAGAGTAAAAAGAGTAAAAATAAAATTTGCAGAAAAAGTAATAAAAATACCAGTTTAATAGAAACAAGTTCAGTTCATGGCTGAACACAGCTAAATATACAATAATAAAACATATTAGAATGTTTTTTATGCTTCTGGCTTCTCTATCCTGTCAGGAATACATTTCTGGACCCTTTTATGTTTCTCCAAAATGTTGGCATTAAAGCAGTATCATTTAAAAATACAGAATATTGGCTCGTCGTGTCCTGTTACTGGCAGCTCTATTCTATAAATACTGATATCGGTATCTGCCTTAAAAAACCCATGTCAAAGCCTGGTTTAGACCCTGTGTGACTGCTAGCATTATTTTATTCATGATATGAGTGAATCAGTGTGGCGCATAATGCTTTTTAAGCTATTCACACAGAGAAAAGAGATGGAGAGGAAATTGGGTGAACTGCATGAAACAAAAAAAAAAGCTGTGATAGAGAAGGGTTAGGAAGAGTGGGAGTGAGAGACAATGAAGTACAGAGGAGGAAATGATAGAGAGAGAGAGAGAGAATAAATATACTGGATTCAGGCAGGAAGCAATGAGGCCACCTCTCTGCGGCAGAGCGCCAAAGAGGAAGTGAAAGTGAGGGCACTTCCTGTTAAAGTGCGCCCACCGTTTTCATAACCCCCTGCAAATGTGACAAAACACGTTTAGGAGCGAGAAACGACGTGATCCTGAAGCTTTCAGCACAGTTTTTGATCATGTTTTTGTAATGTTCAGAGGTGGAGAGTACAGTTACTAAATATAGTTACTGCTGGAGCATGCATTTCTTTGCTATGACATCTGTTGGAAGGGAAGTGACAGACTTGAGGAAATATCGCCTCCCGTATCTCTCTTCTCTGCAGTTAATCTGCTCAATTCACAGCTTTCAATAACAGCTCATTCTCAGAATTTCTATAAATTCCTCTTATACTTGCGGATTCTGACGTTTTTAAAGGGCATTTAAGTATTAAGAACGAGCAGTCATGAACAGAACGGTAAAATTGTTCCAAGCATCAGTGATAAAGACGGTTGTTTTAGGTAGTTAACAAATGCCAAACCCAATCACAAGCAGAACGACATCCCATGAGTGTTGAATAAACCACTTAAAAACAAGGTTTAAATTGGCATTAAATAAGTTGCTGCTCTCTGGATTGAAGCTGTTTATTAGAAAAAGTTCATTTAAGTGGCATTTCCTCTGTGCTGGCAAATTAAGGAGGAATTAAGGTATTAAATGCGGAGATTTATGGGGCTGAACGAGAAAGAGGGGGGAGGAAACAGGCTTTACGGGAAATGTCTTAATTTTGAGGAACTGTAGAAATAACAATGCCTTCAGAGAGACAGAGGTTGTCACGCTGTCAGTTGTCCTCAATGATTCCACCCACTCAGATCAGCGTTTACTGAACCTGAAACCAAATCAAAGCAAAAAAACAGAATACAAATATTTAGTGCAGGAATGGATGAGTTTACAGCCATGCTAGCAGCTCTGTCAGGCTGTAGGCAAAGTGGTAGTTTTAGCCTTATGCTAACGTCAGCATGCTAACATAATGACAATGTTCAAATAATCAACTAGCATTTGTCAATTAGCATTAAACCCAAAAGTGTAGCTTATGCTCTTGGGAATTTGTTTTTGTGTAACCAAAGTATTGTACAAATTAAAACTAAAATGCTCGGCCGCAAATATTTTGCATCAAAACTATTCAATGCAACAGCACTTTTTCAATAAAAGGTTTGAATGGATTTGCACAGGTAGAGGACCACCTATCTTGATCCTTTTGACCCAGAGCAGCTTCAACAGTCAAATGTTGTATAGTCTTATGCTACTCTAAGATATTTTATTGGATTTCCGTTGAGAAATATGCTCTGTGTGAATTTGAGTTCCCTCTGGTAAACAATAACAGTGGATCGGCCTAGAGCTTTTATTGTGAAAGGTAAGAACAGAAGGATTGGATCTGGTCTGCGCTGCCTTTGTCAAGGTTGAAAGGAATAATAAAGATTGTCGTGGTTCGACAGCAAAAATTGACCTCCCTCTAGAAAAACATTACTTTGCTTTTCCGCCACGTAATATAAATGTTCTGTTTGAAAGTACTCATGAGTATAAAAAACCTTGACATGCAAATGAATTGCAACAAAGAAAAAGCACAAGGTGTATGAAGACCTTTAGGTTGACATGAATTTATTTGCAATCTATCCAATAGCTGTTGAGACATTTCAATCACCAAGTGTTGGATTCTTGCTACTTATTCTGAAAACGGTTTTCGCTGTCTTGGTGTACGTACAGTTGGATTTATGTATGTATTTTTGAAATACTGTATTTATTGTTTATTCCTGTGGTTATGCTTCCACCGATGTGTAGAAATCAGAAATAAAACATTCTCCTTCCATTCAACCAAAGCCCTCTTAGAGACCTTTAAGACTACTCTAATTGTTGCGACCCTCTTCATGAAATGGCCTCCACATCTTCTGTTAATAACCGTTGTATTGTTTTTCCTCTCTTCCACTCCCACATACAGCTATCCTCAACCGCAAACTCACCCAAACTCACCCTTTGGCCCCTGTAACTCCCCCTCTGTGACCCCGCCTCCTGCCTCTCTCAGGTGATGATTACCTATCGAGCTCCAGTACACACAATCGTTTGGTCAATGCTCTAATTGCGTTTTCTCTCCGTGTGGGCCACACAGGGAGGGGATCGATCATCGGCTAATGAGAGATGTTGGGCGGGGGAGGGAGGGAGGGGGAGGGAGTCGAAGCCAAAAGCCGGTTGTTCTAAAAAGAAGCTACTGTATATGAGCTCTAACCCTCCTCCTCCTCCGCCTCTATTAAACGCTCTCGTTGCTATCATTCCTGCTTCTCCGGGTCATTAAAGCCCACACAGTATTGACCTTAAGTCAGACCTATCAATATCCACACAAACAAACACACACACACACACACACACATGTATGCAAGGATTTTATGTGTGCGGTCCAATAAGATGCTGATTTACTTGAACTATTTGATGAACCCTTGAATTGAGCTGAAATTTAATGGTCAGCTCAAATTTGTCCCTTTGTGGCAGCCAGAAATCCTTCAAAGTGATTTTAAAAACATATCATTGTTTGATGTTGTTGAAAGGAGGAAAACATAGATAATTGCGGATCTATCAGAAAATGCTACTTTAGCCTTCAAGCTTGTGAGTGGGCAGGCTAGTTGACATGGAGGCTCATCAGAAACACATTTATGCTGGTAGCTATAGTTAACAAGCTTGTTAGCAGTGGTATGAAGAATAGGGAGCATGCTATTTAGCATCTAAACTGACTAATAATGTAACTGAATTCGCTCTATGAGCTACCTAGGTGACGCAAGCTAACGTTAGCGGTGCACTTTTCACCCCGGAGGATGTTTTGTAGACCGTCCACAAGCCTTTTCTTGCAGGACGGGATAAATTACTTAAATAATGAGAAGAATTTAGCTGGAAAACTTTTAAATTCAAAGTTACATGTTGCATTTTTTGTTAGCCATAATATGCTAATCATAAATACTGTACTCTTTTAAAATGAAAAGATTTAATTGGCTGTTTGCAGGAAAAGGTCTCTGTTTACATCGACAAAGAACCAGGGAATGATTGATTCCTGTAATGAATAACTAGAAGGCGACATCATGAAACCAAATAATATAAAATACAAAAGTTGTCAGCACACCCAACAGTGATGTCACTGTGTACCGACACACCCTCAAGTACACTTGTTGCATGAGGTAGCAATTTCAGCTACTTGAGTTCCAGCTTTTTCAAATGAAACGTCCTCCCCTTAGCTAAGCTAACCAATAAGGTTATGAATAATGTGAATGCTAGTACTAGCTGAGTCACTGTTAGCTTTGCTGAATTGGGAAATAAATGAAAGGATTAGTTCAGATTTTTTGAGGTGGGGTTGTATGTCTACTACCATGTGTAAAATTACAGTTTTTGTCAAAGGAGTCTGGTGGCTTTAAGAAGAACACCACTTGGATGCTGCAGAATTATTTAAGAAAACAAAACTAATTAAATAAATAAGGAGAGTACACAACAATTACGGATAGATATGCATGCTTTTGCAAAATAATACAATAATTTCATTTTAGTTGTAGTTTTGGATTTGTTGCCTCAATGCAATAGTCATATGTGCACAATTACATTTTTCCTCCTGTCTCTCCCGAATACAACTCTGCTGTAATAAAGAAGATATCTCCAGTTATAGTCAAATAAGTGTGTTCATCCTCATCATGGCAGTTGTGTGTGGGTTTGTAGGTTGTTGTATCCCGGCAACAAACCGACATGCGACTTCTACAATACGCAGAAACATAAAGAGAATATTGTACTAAAAAAACAGACATTTTGGATTTGGCAAACTGACTGCAGACGCCTCATATTCGCTCCACTTCACAGTCATTACATATCTCAGTGTACACAGTACATGTGCTATCTATTGTTCTGCTAAAAGCTTGAAAACTAAAGTTGAACTGTTATGTTTCTGTTTTACAAAACACTCGCAACTACAGTGACGAAACGAAAAACACTTTTCCTCCGCTCTCGAAGTCTCGTTCTTCTTGTTCGTCTCTGCCTCATCCTGTCATTTTTCCTCTCTCTTTCGCTCCCTCTCTTCCTCTCTCGTCGCTGCTTTCAGCGAGAGAGTGGGCTGCATATTGATTTTTTGTGTTGAACTTGCGTGGCTCTCTCTCTCTCTCTCTCTCTCTCGCCCCCACAGACACAAACTGACGGAGAACTTGATTAGGGGCAGCTCTAAATATACCCTCCACCTCCTCCACCTCTTCTTCTTCTTCCTCTTCCTCTTTTCCCTCCCCCCTCTCTCTCGCTCCCTCACCCACTCGCTCTCCCACACCGGTTCAATCGCTCATTCTGATTCCCGATTCGCCTGGACGCTGCTCTGCCAAGCGCTTTCTCTTCCTCTCTCTCCGTTTCCTCTTTCCACTCGCTGAGAGCTTATCATTTGTCAACTGAACCCAAAAAAAGAAGAAGAAGAATAAAAAAGAGGAGATAAAGAGATAGAGATGCACAGGAGCAGCGTTGCCAGGTTTGGCTGAGAATCGGATGACAGTTTGACAAAATCAGGAACGATGGGCACAGTTTTCAGAGCGGTGTCCATTTTCTGAATCTTGGGACATTAACTTTTGTTTGCAGTGGACGTTCATATAAATCCTCCACACTTTCTACTGTACTTCTCTTGTATGACTCGCCTCTTCACCTGAATGAACCCCACACAAATGCAAATGGCGTCCACCAACTCTTGAAAGAGAAAATATAAAGCTTCTCTGCTATTAAATGTTTAATTTTCTTCACCAAATAGTCGCTCACTTTGTCTGTCCTTGTTTGTCTTTAGCTGACCGTTGTTTTGTCTCTTTGCCGGCGACGTCCATTAGCTTAGCGGTCTTATCCGTCCAGTAACTGACCCTTCGCTAAGTCCCGCCCCTCGAACAGACTGGGAAGTCACAGTGTAGCATCCTCCAGCTGGTACCAGGGTCCGACAACTATCCGGCTCTGCTTCACAGACTTTCATGAAATTGTTTCAGATTTTCTTTATCTTCTGGCTTGTTTAGTGGATATGGAGCTCATCATGGCAAACGTTGTGTCATAGTGATACTCGTTACCCGGAGAAGGTTTGAAAGGAGGTATACGTTTCCAAAACAGTACCTTTCAACGTAAACACCTGTGGAGCTAACATTAGCAGAATACATTAGCACTAGTGTTAGCCGGTCTATGCTACGCTAGCTACGGAAAGCATACAGAATGTGTTAACACATGTCTGCTTTTTCTTTTAAATGATTGTTAGTTGTTAGTGACAGTTTGGGCTCCATGGTAACGTAGTTCCGACAGCTTGACGTATTAGCAGTCGGGGGCGGGGCTTAGCAAAGGTTGAATTCAGGTTTAGATCTTTTTTCCCACTGTTACCTGCTGCTGCCAGAAACAAAGCATGTGAGAGTGGAGCGACAGCGTTCACATTACACATTTCTTTTGTTTTTTAAGAAATATTGATTATGTGGCAGCTGTGAATCCAACAAATGTTGGCTTTAACACTGAAATAAACACAGAAAATGTCATTTATTTTGAAAAATAACATCAGGAAATAGTGAATCCTAACATATACAGGTAATGGAAAGGGATATAAACATGCAAAATCTTTGTGTGTGTGTGTGTGTGTGTGTGTGTGTGTGTGTGTGTGTGTGTGTGTGTGTGTGTGTGTGTGTGTGTGTGTGTGTGTGTGTGTTCCTGGTGTGAATGGAGATGGGTGGAGATGGTGTTAGAGATACCCAGATGGGAGAGAGAGCCGCTCTGTTTATTCTGCATCCATGTCGGCCGTCCTGGAGGTAAACGCAACACACCAAGGCCTTCTGCAATTTAGCGCACTGATTGCGGCGCGGGACCAACAAACAAACAAGATCAGTGGGCCGTTCTCCTGGGCGAGTGTGTGTGTGTGTGTGTGTGTGTGTGTGTGCTTGTGCGCCACTTTGAATCCCCCCTCGATTTAAATCTCATTTGCCTTCTCCTGGAATCTGCAGAGCGCAGAGGCTGATGTGGAGCAGCCAACCGCTCCGCTCATTGTTTGAAAGGGGGAGATTCTCATAAACTGAGCATTTCTCAGACAATGAGCACGTGGGCGTATGGCTTTAGGCATATTTGACAGGATCAAATGACTTACACAGAAAAGAAAAATTCTGTCGTTTATGAAATAATCCCCCTATACTTATTTCATCCACATCCTCTCCTCTGCTTATTCGTCTTCTTCTCCTCTCATCTCCAACAACCCCCCCTTAAATGGATTGATGGATTGAGGTAAAATAGGAATCTGTATTCAGTGGGTGGTTATGAAATACACTGACTTTGTTTGGATTTGAAATGCACATCACATATGCATGATGACATAAACCTCAAGGCTTGTCCTCAGATCTGCCTGATTTTGTTGAATAAAGAAGCTGGGGGGGAAATACAAGGTGTTTATCATGCTGACATTGTTTTGGCTCCGTCTGCGCACGATGACTACATGCGTGTTAATACGTGTACCTGCTTGTGTGTGTGTGTGTGTGTGTGTCCGAGGATTTTTAAATCCTGTGCTGAATAATGGGATCAGCGGTTCCCAGCAGGCAGCGATGGTGAAGGGTGTGTGTGTTCACACAGAGGCAGCTGATTGAGACCAATTTGTGTTTGTGGTTCACGAAGCTGCACGAGTGTGAATCCTGGTTTGTGTCGTGATGTCGCACCTTTTTCCTCAACTTCCCTGACTCTCCATGATGCATCTGTCAGCCTGCTTTTTTATGCCAAAAGGGGAAAGCTTCATCACCGACAAACTGCTGCATGTCAGGTGACTTATGATCGAGTCTTTCCTTATGATTGTGGAACTTCTTATGCCGGTATCACTTACTTTTAAGGCTCCAGTATTTAGTTTATTATTACTTACAAATATAGTTATTGTAGATATGTTCCAGGTCAGGTGGCTCTTTCATATGTGACCTCATGGTCTTTTTAGTTCCAACCTGTTGTTGTTGTACAGAGGCAACTTATCCTCATACAACAGTTACTCCTCATTTTTCGTGTTTTCTCCTACGATAGCCAGCAGCACGTGTCAATTTCTGCTCGTCAATCAACATCGACTTTCTGTTTCACACGGGGAGAGAACATCTCGTGGCTTAAACATCCACCTGCCCGGCCTGTTTTTGCTTTAGCGGTCTTTATCTTTCCTTGTGTTTACGTGGACGACACACAAAATTATTTGTGTGAAATTGTGTTTTCTACGTATCAAGGGTTACATGCATAGTGTATTTTCAAAATAAACTTCTGTGTTTGCAAGAAACTAAGTTACAAGCATTGTTTTTAAGTTCACTTACGCAACAAAACTGCTTGGTTAGGTTTAGTAAAAGATTGTGGTTTTAGTTAAAACGAGTACGCTAATGAAGACCTTGTGCCGTATTTTGTGACATCTAGTGGTGTGTTAGCAGACTGCAACCAACTAAAAACCTCTTTGCTTACTCCTTTTTTCCCAAGATTTCGTTAACGTGAGCCGCCGGATGCACTTTCTCTCTCCTCATACGAGATGAGTTGCTCTGAGCGTCTAATAATGACGCGGATGGGTTTACATTGGAGTCAGTTGAAATTCTGATGCGTCTCAAAGGGTGCGTTTTGGTATCAGACCTGGAGGGTTGCTGACCAATTGTCTGTTTTCGGTGAGTTGGGAGTGAGAACGGGTTGAAGAATTACGTTCATATACATTTGCAACAGCATATACATTATGAGGGAAAGGTATTGCTGCACATTGCTGCAAAGCCCCGGGCGCTTAGCATGAACGCCTTTTAATGAGAGCTGAAGTTCAAGTAAGGACAGAACAAATTAAGACACAGCGTGTACTGTGGAAGAGTTTATATGAGGAGAAACCAGTTGTGAAGATGCTAATACAAACCTTACAGTCACTGTTCTCGTCCTTATTCTCTCATGCATATATATATTTATATGCATTGCCAACTGATACGGATGCACCAACACCTACTCTGAGACTTCAGGCCTGCCAAAGTGATTATTATGCACAAATTAGAGCTAAACTCTGTCTGATCTCTACGATGGGCGTGCGTGCGTGCGTGCAAGCGTGTGCGTTGGTGTCTATACGAGCGCGTGAGAGAGACAGAAATAGAGACAGAGGAAGACGAGCGAGATGCTGTCAACTCTCTCCATCCTCCTCGTCCTCCTCCTCCTCCTCAGTGAAGCAGATGTCCAATTGAGTCTATTTAAAGCCGGTGCAGTATGGCTGCTGATGCTGAGAGCGCCGGGCTGTAGCTTTGCATTACCGTCGACTTACCTGCCGCGTGCTCGACTCTCCGCTCCCCTCCACGCAGAACCAGCGGTTTTTTTTTTTCCCCGCTCTGCAGAATGTCAGCTCAAAGCTCATTATTGTAGAAAACCTTTCCACCCCAATTTGTTTTTGTATTTTTGGTCCTCCAATTGCACATGGTTAAAACATTTAAAACCACCAAACACTAAACATGCACGACGATGGAGCTTAAACTCAACTGACGGATGTCTTCTATTCAGAGGGCCAACTGTCTAAAATGAAACCGCAGCCGTTTCCTGTCAAACTGACCGTAATATGTGAGAGCATGCGCAATGACTAATATCGTAACCCCTGGCAATAACCAACCCTCTGTGCTGTAACTCCATGGCTTTTGGCAGAGACTCTCAGTCCGCCTCTGTTCTGTTGTCCCCGGCGATTATTTGAAACAGACACAGTTCTGACACTCTCTCTCTTTTTTTTTATTTCCTACAACACTTTTGTCTCCCAATGAGCAAAAAAAAAAAAAAAAGAAGCCTTTGCCTTGTCATACTTCACCAGGGATGACGCATCTGCTGCCATGTCGAGAAGGGGAGGGAAAGCAAGAAAAGTAAAAAAAAAACATAGCAGTTATCAACAGGATGTGGTGGTGTCAGACAGGAAGTCGCCGCTGACAGCGAGTTGCAGAGTAGCTGCGATGATGCCTCCAACTCTGCAACTGCAACACTCTTCAGCCAATAGCTCTGTGAGAACGAAGCTTCGGCTGTGAAACATCTGACGAGCTTCATCCAGGTTCTCAGCTCTAGTTGGAGGATGAAACATTAGACAATTCATTATGTTGCAGGCTAAACCTGCTTTTATGGGAAACTTGAATTACATTACATTACATTACATTACAGTCATTTAGCAGACGCTTTTATCCAAAGCGACTTACAGGAAGTGTATTCAACATAGGTATTCAAGAGAACTACTAGTCACCAGAAGTCATCAGTGCATCTCCTTTCTTAAACAAGCATCTTAAAGCATAAACCAGAGCAAAAGTATAGTGCAGAGGCAAATTACTACGAAAACAATAATTGCAACAGACTAATACGAATATAATAAGTGCTACAAACTACTACGAATAGGATAAGTGCAGTAAACAAATACGAATTCAATAAGTGCAGCGAACTGATACGAATACAATAAATGCTACGAATGCAATAAATGCTACGAGGAAGACTCAGGGTAGTACTTCTTGAAGAGGTGAGTTTTCAGTCTGCGCCTACAAACAATAAGTGCTACAAACTACTACGAATAGGATAAGTGCAGAATTAGTAGCTGGTTTAATTGTGGTTTTATCATTTTATTGCACATTAATCTAAACTACTTAATAGTTTCATTTTCTTCCAAATGATGAGTCTAAAGCTGCAAAACATTGAAAATCCTCCTCAAAAGAGGTTCAAGCCTTAGAAATGAAGGCTGAGGTGGACACTTTTTTGCAGTGTGCACATTTTTACAGCGTGCAAAGGGGGAAAAAGGTGTGTAAAGTCTATTCCCCCAGGTGTTCTCTCTTTTAAAAAAAAGATGGGTAAATTAATTGTGGTTTTATCATTTTATTGCACATTAATCTAAACTACTTAATAGTTTCATTTTCTTCCAAATGATGAGTCTAAAGATGCACTTATGACTTCTGGTGACTAGTAGTTCTCTTGAATACCTATGTTGAATACACTTCCTGTAATCCTTTGGATCGTCTCTAAATGACTGTAATGTAATGTAATGTAATGTAATGTAATGTTGCAAAACATTGAAAATCCTCCTCAAAAGAGGTTCAAGCCTTAGAAATGAAGGCTGAGGTGGACACTTTTTTGCAGTGTGCAAGGGGAAAAAGGTGTGTAAAGTCTATTCCCCCAGGTGTTCTCTTTTTAAAAAAAAGATGGGTAAATTAATTGTGGTTTTATCATTTTATTGCACATTAATCTAAACTACTTAATTATTCTCCTTAGTTTCATTTTCTTCCAAATGATGAGTCTAAAGCTGCAAAACATTGAAAATCCTCCTCAAAAGAGGTTCAAGCCTTAGAAATGAAGGCTGAGGTGGACACTTTTTGGATGTGTCCACCTCAGCCTTCATTTCTAAGCTTGAACCTCTTTTGAGGAGGACACTTTTTTGCAGTGTGCACATTTTTACAGCGTGCAAAGGGGAAAAAGGTGTGTAAAGTCTATTCCCCCAGGTGTTCTCTTTCTCTCTTTTTTAAAAAAAGATGGGTAAATGGGTTTCCTAGGTGGGGTTTACCCTCCTCTACTGTACCGACTGGAAACAGAGGACCGGAGGAAGAGCAGAGACGCGTCTGCAGAGGGGGCGGAGGGAGAGAGAGAGAGAGAGAGAGAGAGAGAGAGAGAGAGAGAGAGAGAGAGAGAGAGAGAGAGAGAGAGAGAGAGCTGTGACAGCGCTCATCACCCACTGAACAACCAGGACGGGTTGCATCCGAGCGATCGCTGCCATTCGCAGACGGAGTTTACAGCCTTTGCGCCGCTTTTTCTTTCGATCTTTTTTCTGCCGCACCCCCTCCCTCTCTCCCGGTGCTGCCCAGCCCAGTCGACCATGGTTTCTATAATTTCAGACCTGGACCCACTGAAAAGCTGGAACGTGTTAAGGTAAGCGCACACGGTCGGTTTCTCCACAGACATCGCCATTGTGAACAGGGGAGGAGGAGGGGGGAGAGAGATAGCAGAGAGGTGATAGAGAGAGACAGAAGAAGGGCTGTGTTTTTTTTTTTTTTTTTTTTTTTTTTTTTTTTATTATCTTTGGATGAAAATCAGGGTGGGACGCGGCTCAGGCTGCCCCCAGTTGGAGCTCCGGTTCCGGCGCTTGCGGTGCGTAATTACGCACGGATTGCGGCCGTTTTGGCTGCTCCACTTTCTACTTTCCTCTTTCTCCTCTCCTCTCTCTTTCTCCTCTCCTCTCCTCTCTCTTTCTCCTCTCCTTTCTCCTCAAGCCTGAAGCATGCCAGCCTCTCCACGTCCATCTCATTAACCCCCCAACCCACCCCAACCCAACCCAGTCGGTGCTGCCCTCATCCCCGCCACCATCACCATCACCATCACCTCCCGAGCAACTTCCTCCATTCCAGTGTAGAAGTGAGAAGAACACTCATTTATCACACACACACACACACACACACACACACACACACACACACACACACACACACTCCTCCTCCCTCCCTCCCATGCTGATTTTGTCCCTCAAAAAATGTTAGCCAGATATATATATATATATAAAAAAAAAAAGAAAAGTGTTATGCCCCTCCAGGAATTTCTCTTGAAGCATTGACTCCTCATGGCTGAGCGCTGTTTAGAGAACATTTCAATTTCATCCTCAGAGCTGCAAAAAAAAACAACCATGTTTTTCAGCAGCAACACAGACATTAACTACTTGGCCGACTTGATTCTCCTCCTGAGGTCAAAGGTGAAACTTCTCTCACCTTGAATCAGCACAGCTCATAGACTCACAGGCAGCACGCGAAGGCTCCGTGTGTCTCTCGGATCCTGCAAATCACTCTGAATACATTCACTGTCATTAAGCATCTCAGCAGAGAAGCCTATGAATTTAAAAAGCTTTGAGTTTAAAAAAAAAAAAAAAAAAAAAAAAAAAAGTCCTTGTCCCTGAATATTTCAGCCATTTGATAAATAAGTCATTATTCCCCCGACGGACTCGGCGACTATCTCACATTCTATTCTGGGAACGTGGAGAGGAGACAGAACCCTCAAGACCCTCACAGTATTCTTTTAATGCTGCCTCTCCCCTCTTTTATCACTTTATTCCCCCCCTACACCTCTCTCTCCCCCCATCCTGTCCTCCATCCCACCGTCATTATGCACAAATCCAAAATAGAAAATGAGTGGAGTAATGTGGAGCAGGCATATTTCAGCAAACTGCTGATGGACAAGAAGGGGGGGGGCTCAATGATGTCATATCCAAACAGGCAGTGGTGACCATCCAGACTGAGAAAGAGGACGTGCAGCTGACCCGACACACACACACACACACACACACACACACACACACACACACACACACACACACACACACTCATAAATAGCTGCAGTTTCTCTGCGGACACACACTCGTCTATCTGCTTAATGGGGACACATCTCCTGGCAGCATTCAGTAATGCTACTTTTAGCTAATTTATGCGCTCATAACGAGCTAATAATCAACATTTTGGCCTCTTTGACAGCCATGTTAGCTTTAAAGTCCAAAGGTCAAAGGTCAAGCATGAGTTACATGCAGAATAAATAGGCAAACTTTTGCAAAGGAAATCCGAAGAGAGTTTTCTTTTTGTTTTTGTTCTCGTCGCCTTTCGAGGGTTTCCGATTCTTCGTTTGGAAGGAAAGGAGGCAAAAGAGGATGGAAGGAAGGATGTGAAGGAGGGAGAGAGGATTATTTACCTCCCCTCCGTCTCTCCTCTCTCCTCTTTATTAAACCGTTGTCATTCCAGATAAGAGGCTGGAGCAGCTGTCCCTCTCCAAAGACGCCGCATCTTAATAAAGACCAGCTTACCGCCGGCCCGTCACTCACACTCTCTCGGGGGTCACACACACACACACACACACACACACACACACACACACACACACACACACACACACACACACACACACACACACACAAATGAGCGCTCACGCCCACAAACACACTTCTCAATCATTTATGATAATGAAGCAGCTCGGCGCCGTTCTCTCTGTCGTTCTCTGGCGTAATGAGACTCACCTCCGTCACGCTCAGACACACACACACACACACACACATCATAAACAGCATTAACAAGTGTGTGTGTGTGTGTGTTATTGTTGTTGTCGAGCCCCAGAATTAGTTAATCAAAGGGAAGCGATACGTAGCACACAGTTGGATATCATTTTTCTAAATTCTAACTCCAGACGGCGATCCAGTCGACCTGCAGAGTTTCGATAATCGTCGCCTGCCGGTCAGATTTAGCAAAGATTCTCAAACGAGGACATTGTGAAGCAAACGGCGTCGTTGCGCATGAAAGATGAGACGTCGCCGCTGTAACACAATCAGCCGGCGTGATATGCATATTAGCACAATTAGCTGATTAATGCGGCTCTGTGGAATTTGATTTACTTTTGAGCGCAATGAGGAGTCGATGCAAGTGACAAATGTGTGTGCATGCATGTGTTAAAGCAAGTGTTATCATACGCCATCTCTTCTGTCTCATGCAGCGTGTCAGCACACACACACACACACACACACACACACACACACACACACACACACGTGTACGAACACACACTCCAGAGACGGCGCAGAGGACGGATGTTAGAAATCTGTCCGTGCCTCTCGCGGTGCACGTCACATATCTGAAGTGCAGTTCAGTTATGCCATAATGAGAAACAGCATGCATATTAATTCCATCTGATTACATCCAGCCACCACACACACACACGCATGGAGAAGGCGAGGTGTGTTCTGGATTCGATTAGGGAGGGGGGAGAGAGAGAGAGAGAGAGAGAGAGCTCAGGTTTTTATTCTATTACTGTCTGGTTAAGTGGTTGCTGGATGTACAGAGACAGGAAGTTAAAGATGAGAGTGTGTTAAAGAGAAATACGACCAAACTGGTTGAGGTGTGAAGTGTTTTTAATGTAAATGTGAAAACAACTCCTTGTGTCCACTCTTAAAAAAAAAAAAAAAAAACTAAAAAAAAAAAAAAAAAAAACACATTCCTCGTCCGTTCTCGCCGTCGACCAATCATCATCTAAATCACGCCGGTGTGCCGTCCTGCAGCTGGAGTGGGCTCCGTTGCGGAGGCTGGAGGAGACGGAGGGGAGGGGAGGGGAAGGGAAGAGCGAGGGGTGGGGGAAAGAGGGGGCTTGACCTTTGACCCCGCTGTGTTGGTTTTAATTAATCCACTTAAAGGAGTCCGTCGGCTCGCATTGTGTGTCGCTTTATGTCCCGACGGACGGCGAAGAGAGGCACAAATCCATCGGCCTAATTACCAAGACCACTGTTTGAATCTCTAAATCCCCTCTGATAGTGTGTGTGGTGCTTTATCTGGAAGCCAGACCTTTTTTTTTTTTTTCTCCTCTCTGCTCAGGATTATACTGGTTTAACTAACGGGTTGGAGTGAAAGGCAGTGACTGATATTTCCGGCCTGAAGCTGCAGATGGTCGGGGTTTTATCTTTTAAATTGGAGCGTTTTTGGTGCTTAGAAATGAACAAAGTTTAACTTTTTCTTTCTTGTCGTGTTGTAAAAAAGCATGTTAAACTCTCACGTCAAAAACAGCTATGAATCAAAATCCACTATTAACTTGATATCTCTGATTTTGGAAAACGTCCCTCTCCATATTCCCTTTCCATCCGTTCCATCGCGAACCTTTTCAGACGTAAAAATGAAGCTTATCTCTTTCTGTTATTTCTGATACTTTTTCCATGGAGATGAGGTCGGCCGGCCCTGATTGGCTCCCCTCATCACCTGCGTGTTTGCAGCTGAATTTGATGCACGTGAACGCTGACACTGTTTCAGCCGTGTGACGGGATTTATTCAGGGAGGAAACACCTTCGAAGTGTTTTCGGCGCAGGTCGCGGTTCTTCAGGAGCTGAGCTTCTCTCCCCCCCCCGAGAGCACCGGAGGCTGATGTTGGTTGTTAGGAGAAAGAACACAGACTGTACCTCACATTTTGATTTGCAGGTTAAAGTTTGGTCACCTTTTGTGTGTTAAAGTAATGTTTTACAAAACAATCGTATTATTTGTGACGTTTTTTTATGCAAACGGGATCACATATAAAACGATGCCATGCAGGAAAGAAATCCGGGTGACAAGTGTTAATGAAAGTGATGGCAGCAGGAAGAGGAGGGTGGGGGGGGGGGGGGTTAGTAGCCGGGCGGACCCAGAATTCACTCTCTGCTTCCCACCGCTGTCAATCAAAGCTTTGTGTCGGGGCGGAGAACAATACCGCATTCAGCATCCGAGTGACGGAGGCGGACGGGGCGGGCAGAAGGAGGAGAGGGGGGAGAGAGGGAGAGGGAGAGAGGAGAGGGGAGAGAGGGGAGGGGGAGAGAGGAGAGGGAGAGGGGAGAGGGAGAGGAGAGGAGAGAGGGAGGAGAGGAGGGAGGGGAGAGAGGGAGAGAGGGGAGGAGGGGAGAGGAGGGAGGAGGAGAGAGGGAGAGGAGGGAGAGGGGAGAGGGGGAGAGGAGAGGGAGAGGGAGAGGGGAGAGGAGAGGGAGAGGAGGGAGAGAGGGGAGAGGGGAGAGGGGAGAGAGGGAGGAGAGAGGGGAGAGGGGGGAGAGGAGAGGGGGAGAGAGGGAGAGAGGGAGAGGGAGAGAGGGAGGAGAGGGGGGAGGGAGAGGGGAGAGGGAGGGGGAGGGGAGGGGAGAGAGGGAGAGGGAGGGGAGAGGGAGAGGGGAGAGAGAGGAGAGAGGGAGGGGGGGCTGAATTCCTCTCGAAAACCCTCTGGAATCAGCGAGAGATAATCACATAGTTGAGGCGAGAGTGCGTCACAAAAACACAAAAGAGACGGAGGAGAGATGACAGAGAGGGGAAGACTAGAAATTATAGGAGAGAGGAGGAGGAGGAGGAGGAGGAGGAGGAGGAGGAGCAGTGCATGTAGGCCAGACTCTTCCAGGTGTGTGTTGTTGTTGTTAAGCAGACGGTGTTTCTTTAAAAAAGTTTGATCCTGTTCGGTCGATGCCACCTCTGATATGACAGTTCTGTCTCCTGTCTGTTTTGGGATTTATAGTGCTAGAAGGTTACATGTGCTTAAGTATTGTGCTTTAGTATATGGATTATCATCATAATCGTTGATTTCTGCAGATTCTTTTCTCAATTAATCATTAGTTTTGTTTAAAAAGATGTCAGAAAATGGGGTAATAAATGTTAATCGATGTTTCCCAAAGACCAAGATGACATCCTCAAATGTCTTGTTTTGTCCACAACTCAAAGACAGTCAGTTCACCGTCACAGAGGAGTAAAGGAACCATAAAATACTCACATTTAAGAAGCTGGAATCAGAGAATTCTTACATTTCTTTCTTGAAAAAAAAGACTCAAACTGATGGATTAATCATTGCAGCTCTACTTGAGTAAATGTTTGAGGTACTCTGGTACATTGTTCTTTTTACTCCACTACATTTATTTCACGGCTGTAGTTACTTACAGATTTACAGACAAAAGAAACGCTGATCTCATGGAGCCTATTTGCATTTTAATAGATTAAAGAGCTGCATCTAACAATTGTTTTTTATTAGGAGATGATTTGACAAATTATATTAAAAGTTCCTTAGAAATATGTTTATCAAGTTGGCTTGTTTTGTCCCAACGATACATGTGAACCAAAAGTTATTCTGATTACCATCAAATAGAACAGAAAAAAAACTTTTGACGATGAATCGATTATTAAAGTTTTCACTCATGTATTATATCTCTTGCCTCATATCTATTGATCATTTCAGCTGTACAAAAGTATATATAAAGTTGTTAAAATGAACTCAACATTTAAATGCTGGCTGTCTCGCTCAGAGATCAATAATCACTATGAGGGTTTCCATCTGACAGTCTTCTACAGCCGACGTGGAGAAGTTCACACGAGGACACGTCTCGTCTCATGATCAGTCTAGCAAGCAGCAGCAGCAGCAGCAGTCATACATTCTGCTGTTTCCTGTGTGAAAAAAGCACCTTTACTCTTTTACCCAGAAGGTTAATGTTTTGTTTCATACGGTTATTTTTGTTTTGTCAGCATTGGTGGGCAGATTCTGCACACGTAAGCATGGGAAATGTTGATTATCTTTGGTTTGAACGGAGAGGCTTTGTCATATTTTATGTCTCGTGTTGAAAGCAAAAGTATCTGAGTGAAGATACACACATTTTAAAATATATATTGAAATACATGGAAGTCTCCTCCTGCCATAAAGGTCAGAACCATCATGTTGTTCGGCCTCTGCGTGTGTGTTTCAGCTGCAGCGCTGCATCAGTGTGTGTGTGTGTGTGTGTGTGTGTGTGTGTGTGTGTGTGTGTGTGTGTGTGTGTGTGTGTGTGTGTGTGTGTGTGTGTGTTTCTGTCCCATCCTCTGCATTTGTTGCCATACTCAGTATTCATCGCGTTTGATTTCTTCCAAAAGTAAGATTACCCACCGCAGGCTTCTAGATCACACACACATGCAAACACACACCTACACACATGTACACACACACACACACACACACACACACAGAGGACACTGACCGTCTCTTTAATAATATTTGTGACTAAAACAACAGTCTCTGCCTGTCATGGCTGATACCGCGGCAGCAGCTACACTTATTCTTCTTCTTTCTTTTCCAAACAAAGATGAGCTTAGTCAACAGCAGCGGCAGGGATTTAAAACGATCTGCGAGTGTGTGTGTGTGTGTGTGTGTGTGTGTGTGTGTGTGTGTGTGTGTGTGTGTGTGTGTGTGTGTGTGTGTGTGTGTGTGTGTGCATACAGACAGTGCATAAGCAGTAGGCATGAGGTAATGTGACTCCATGTAAAAATCCAAAAGGCTTTTTATTACTTTATTTTATTTTTATTTTAAATTTTTTCTTTTTTGTCGTTTAGTTTCGCATTGTTTTGTTTTCATTTTTTTTTTGTTTCTGTGTCTTTGTCTTCTTTATTCCAACCTTGTCTCTTCCTTTGACTAAGCTTTATTTTTTCATGTCCTTTTTTTTGTCTCTTTCTTTCTTTTTTTCGTCCTTTTGTGAAGCCAATTTGCTTTTTACCTTTGATTCATTTTTTATCCCAATTTAAAAACTGCTCTATACGTTAGCCTCAGCACACATACAAGCATCCAACACACACACACACACACACACACACACACACACACACACACACACACACACACACACACACACACACACACACACACACACACACTCTTAACGCCATTGGCCCAACGTGACAAATCTGTTTAATAATGCAACACCTGGAGCTCGGCACTCTATCTCTCTTGTTCACACTCTCTCTCTCACCTTCACCAACCGTCTCGCTCTCTCCTCCTCACACACACACACTCACACACAAACACAAACACACAAACAGAGAGACACACACACACAGAGAGACACACACATACACTAATCATTCCCTCTGGCTGTATTTAAGTGCAGTACTTTGTTACAGTCTTATTCTCACGACGGTCAGGCCCATAAAGAAGCTTTATACCTGCGTGTGTGTGTGTGTGTGTGTGTGTGTGTGTGTGTGTGTGTGTGTGTGTGTGTGTGTGTGTGTGTGTGTGTGTGTGTGTGTGTGTGTGTTGCCCCCGGTGACTCACAACCGCCTTTGTGCCGTATGGCTTAAGACACACAGGAAGTAAAGAGTCGACTCTCTCCTCCACCTTCTGTCTTTTCATCCCCTCTTCTTTCTCATTTCGAAACGTCTCCTTCACCTCTGAATCACAGCTGATTTTCCTCCGGTCTCTTCCTCCTTTTACTCCCAGTGATCCTCTACAAGCATGTAACCAGGAGGGGAAAGAAGGGAGAAGACGAGGGAGAGAAAGAGAGAAGGGTGGTGGTGGTGGGGATATGAGGGGAAAATAGATCTTGTCTGAATAAATAAACAGCTTTCGCTTGCAACCGAAACGGAAAGCTTAGCAGAGTAAAGGAGCAGGAGGGATGGGGGGGGGGGGGTGAGAGGGGGTGAGAGGGGGTGAGAGTCAGCGAAGGAAAGGAAAACATTGGCACTCTTCCCGGTGAAAATAATAAAAAAAATAAAAGGGGGAATTAAATCTCTTTGTGTGTGACTGATGGATGCTCAAAGTGAAGCCAAAGAAGAAGAAATGCAGACAATGCATGACCAAAGTCCAAATGAAAAACTGACCAATCAGAGCGAGTGTTTGGTTTAGTGAGGATCCCGTCGGTCAGCCTGGAGCTGTACCAGAGGCTTCATGTGCAGGAAAACACTGCTCTTCACATCGATGCAAATGTTCTCCATTTATTGATGCTTTTATTTTTGCAAAAGGGACATAATAAGTTATTGATATTTATGTTTAAGCTAATGAATGAGGCATTTATAAGATAAGATAATCCTTTATTAGTCCCCCAGCGGGGAAATTAGCAGGATTACAGCAGTAGAGAGGAAAGTGCAAACAAGAGACATAAGTATAAAAAACAAGATCAAAACAAGTATTATAAATAAGTAATTACACAGTAAATAATATTAAATAAGTAAGTAAAAAAGTAAAAAATCCACAATAACTAAAATATTATATATACAGACAGAATAATGGCCTTACATTGAACAGTTATATTGATTTATGATGGTTATGTATTGTTGACATTATGGAGAAGATGCTGTTTTTATTGGATAAATTGGAAAAGTATGCATTATTGTGAAAACTGTCTTTGGTTCTAAAGGGTTTCATTGCCCCACGGTCTTAAATATACTGTAGCTTTTTCTGAATGAGGTTTGGCGTGAAAACGCTCGAATTTCAAAACGTGCTGAGTCGCCGTACGAAGTGTCGACCGTCAGCACCTTCACATCCCAACGAGCTTTCAGAAACCCGCGTCGGTCACACTGCAGAGGGAGGAAAATATAGGGGAGGATGAGAGAGGGGGAGCTAATGAATTATGGGTGGCCTGTGAATAAAGAGAGAGAGAGAGAGAGAGAGAGTCTGCACTCTGTCTTCCTCCTCCTGGGTTGTGGAAGTGTCCCGCTGCGAGTGTTGCCATGCAGATGGTGACCCGGGAGGGAGGGGAGGAAAAAAGAAGGAAGAAAAAATAGAGATGAGAAAAATAAGTGGAAATAGAGAATGGAGCATTGCTTTTTTAATTTTATTTTTTTTAAACAAACTGTACAGCTGATTGGCTGCAGAGGATTCACAGTCAAATCACTAAGAACCCAGATTCAGTGAGGAGGGTTGGGGTCAGAGGTCACGGGCTGGGGGAGTCGAAGACATCGACAGACTAAGCAGAGCAGGAACACAAAGTTTCACCTTCACAACTTGGTGTTTTTCTTGAAGAAGATCAAACTGGAACTTTTGCAGTGTTAAAAGGGAACAACGCTGCTGCAGGGTGGAGTCCATAGAACAGGAATTCTGTATGATGTAATAACCAGAGCTGATTGGCTCCAGACTCTGAGTCATTCTGTGTGTGTGAAATAAAGAAAAATCCCCTTTTTTACATTGTCATTGCTGGGCATTAGCTGTTTAACTTGTACAAAAATCACATATTTATCTTTACAATACATTTAAATTGGCTTTAAATGGCTTCATTTCTTGGCTGATTTTGATTTAAAGGGAAAAACTTGCTTTGTTTTTACGTATTCAGTTCTTGTGCACATACTTTTGGGTATCTGGAGTTCCTACTAACTCACAAACTGTGAAATTACATGAACAAGTCTGTTTTTTTTGTGCTGCAAAGATCAGAAAACATGTGATCCAACAAGCCAATCAGATTTGACTCCCCTTCATATGTCACATGCAGGCTCATTACTTAAGAACTACCATTACAAAGGTGCAATTCTTTTCCCACAAGCCAATCAGAACAGAATAGGCTTTTTTCGGACCGGCCTCTTAAAGAGACAGGCGCTAAAACAGAGCGTTTCGGACAGGATTGACCCATCCATCCATCCATCCATCCATCCATCCATCCATCCATCCATCCATCCATCCATCCATTACCGCTGCAGCTCCCTCCGTCACCCCCAGACCTGCTCTTCTTCTTGTGTTATGCTTTTGCTATTGTTGACTCCCCTGAGATGTACCAGTCATGTTTGTTAAGGGCTGATTGGGTCTCCCAGCAGAATCTCTGTTGCTGTGCAGATTCTCTGAGAGCTCCCTTAAAGAGTCTTAACTGTGTAACAGTTTGCTTTAAATGGTCACTGCCTCAATGGAAGCTCCTCTGACTGAACGGTGTAAATGTGAGCTTTGCTTCCTCCTCCCGTTCTTTTCCTTCTTGTCTTTTCTTAATGCAGCTGTTTTATGTTTAAAAGGCACGATGACTGCTAGCTCGGCCTATACCAGCTACTGTATATCGTCCCGTCACATGATCTTAAGGAGACTCTATGCTGGACAATATCAGCATACATATAACTCAGCAATCATCACCTGTACATGACCAACAATTCCTACAGTCTATAATTGCACCCCTGCAAACATGCAATGAAGACGCTGTACTTTCCATTTGCACAAGACGAGCAATGACTCAACTGTTTCTTCTCCTTTCACCTCAACATTGGAGATTTTAGGCTTTCAAAACTAGCTGATGGAGTTTCAAAGAACTCACAGTCATCAAAAGACATTTCTAGACACAATTGGGCAAGTAACACACTTGACCAATTGTGTTGTATTGGTTTATTATATTATTATAGGGTGCTGTTCTTTTGTCCAACCCCTGCACTTCCAAGAAAAGAACCATCGATTCGTGCAAAAATAACTTCACTGCAACAAACTTTTTAAAGCAGTAAAGAATTGAGAAGTGAGTTGTTGTACTTCTGCTTGGCCTGGCTGAATTTGGATCTAGAAGACCTAAAGAGAGGGGTGAGGGGGTGAGGGGGGGGGGGGGGGGGGCAGACGGTGTTACCGCAGCTGCAGAAACAGTGTGTGTTTTATGGAAGTGGACTGTTGCTTAATGTTCTGCTCACAGTCAGATGACTCAAGAAAGAGCCCCGGAGCCATCATGGTCATTACATCTCAAAGTGTGTGTGTGTGTGTGTGTGTGTGTGTGTGTGTGTGTGTGTGTGTGTGTGTGTGTGTGTGTGTGTGTGTGTGTGTGTGTGTGTGAGTGAAACGGAGATAAAGACAGACGTGCATATGAAGTGGGAAGCAGAGACCTCCGTTATTTCTGTAGAGTTTAGTGTCAAACAGATTGAGGATATTCATAAGCACATTTAAAGCACTTATAAGGACATCGCATTTGCTGAAGACTTATGCAAACCATAACCACTACATGGCTTACCATAACCCTAATATTACATTACATTACATTACATTACAGTCATTTAGCAGACGCTTTTATCCAAAGCGTTTTCAGCCTGCGCCAAATATTAACCAACAATCAAGTCTTAACCTTAAAATGTAAACGGCCACCTTGTGCGTTATGTCCCAAAACGGATGCAAGTCCCCACAATGTCAGTAATTCAACCACACACACACACACACACACACACACACACACACACACACACACACACACACTCAGCGTTAGCTGTAAATCCTGCCCTTGCAGCCTTGAGTGTATTTCTAGCTTTTCTTTCTTGGAACCTTGCTTATTTCTGTCTCCGATTCTTTCTTTTTCTTTTCTCTCAGGACCGTGCTGCCACTGTTTTAAACAAAGCATCTTTGGATCTTTTGTCTGCCTCTCTTTGACATAATCCTGGTGTCTGTTGCCGTGGTTACACTGTCTTAATGTGCCATTGATGTTACTGTATGCATTAAAAAAGCAATCACTGACTCCGGGCAAAAAAACTTGTGTCTCTCTGTCTGTTTGTCCTTTTCTAAACGAGGATGCACTTTCTTATTGTTGGGATTTAACTCATAGTGGGTTATTGCAACTGATTCAGGCTGATTTATTATACTGTTTTTCACGATATTCACAGTTAAATATGTTTGTTTTCATGCTGTATAATTCACAAAATGTTGACGCCAGAGTGGAAGCCTCTTAAAAGTACTAGGCCAAGGCCATCAAGACGTGAAAATGTACAGTTAGACAATCACGGCTTCCGATGCACAACCAGTCTGGTATTAATTAAATTAATTACTGAATGTGTAACCAAAACAGATTCATCGCAGTAATCCCAGAGTGTGTACAGTGTCAGCGTGTTGGGGTCATATCTCCTGGCTGAACACGCAGAATGTGGAGGCAATGAGCTCCGGCACAGCGACATTATGACAACACTTCATCTCGTCCCCTCGACGCCGAGCTTTGGAAGACGGCGGTAATTTGGAGGAGATGTTTTTTCGAGGCCTTGGGTTCTCGCTGGCGTTCCCTGGTGCGCCGCAACATTAAAGCGAGACTGGAGCGTGAACGTATGGCCGGCTATTAAATGGCAATCACACACAGAAGAGCTCTTTTTATAGACGAACACATTTCTGCTTAATAGCTCTCGGAGCAGAGTCGTCCAAATATGACATTGCAAATGAAAGCCCTCCGAGCGCCAGCGCTTATTAAAATCTTCGCCGAAATCTTTCAATTTGTCAAAAAAAAATGTACGTGACGTGAGTCAGAATGAAATCTGGATTTGCAACCCTGAAGCCCTCAGCTTAGTTATGTGATCGCGCTTTAAACAGGCCCAATTATGATATTTTTTAAGTTACAGTTACAACATGTTTACATGCGTTAATGCTCATAATCCTCCTTGTTTTTCTCATCATGGCTGTCCTGCAGCATCTCTTCTCACCCTCTCTCTGAAACGCTCCGTTGTAACGCTTGCTCCTCCCTCCAGAAAGCAAAGTCTGCTCTGATTGGTCGGCTAGCCCGCTCTGGTGTGATTGGTCAACGTTTCACGTTTCAAAAAACTCTTCCTCCAGAGCTTCAGCTCCGTCTCTCTCTTTTGTTGTTTGAGGGCCAAACTAACCTAGAAAGAGTTTTACGTCACTTCCGTAACATTATGACCTCATAAAGTTACATTGTGACATCATAAAGTTACATTATGACCTCATAAAGTTACGGAAGTGAAGGAGAGAATTCAATGGAGCTGTTTCAGGAGCTCAGGAGCTTCTGAGGGGGAGGGTAGCTCCTTTTAGGCGTGGACTTCAGGTTTGACACTCTACGGACCTTTTACATGTAAAAAAATATATATAACACACTAAAGGAGAGGGAAAAGTGGAAAAGCATAATAGGGCCACTTTTAAGGTTTCACCAGTCGTTTTGTGCGTCAGGGGTGTCTGGCTTCCTCTAATAGTGTCATGCATAGTTAGCTCGCCGTGGACGGTGTTCCAGGCGGTTAGCGGCACAAGCTAGGCCCGGCGGCGGCGCTGCAATCTGGGGAACCTTTCTCGTCCTGAGGTGACTGGAACCAGTCGCCCCCCTAATGTCTGCTTGAGGGCGGAGTTAATGTCATCACCGGGCCCCTCTGCCAACCCCCCCCGGGAGTCCCGCACCACCCTGCCCCCATTAATTTCAAGCGCTACTCATATCCTTGCCCCCCCCCCCATCACTCAGCCCCCTCCCCTCCTTCCATCATCGTCTTGGTGCGCCCAGCCCAATCTCGGCGCTCTCCCCGGCTCATTTTGAGCTGTAATTGGACAGGAGTCCTGGGGGACAGTCGACAGCACGCCCCAGCGCCTCGCATCCCGTCTCCAGAGTGGAAACGCGCCCCGGCCACGGTCGATAAGCAGCCCCCCCGCTCAATCCAACATTCCTTACTCTGCTAACTTTCAATGGGGCGAATGACAGAGCTTCGCTTTGGAACCAGTGTTCCTCTAAGAGTCCAAAATAGGCCCCGCAGCGAGGTAGCATCACCATTATGTGTCAGGAACCTCCAAACTTCTTCAATTCTTCAACCTCCAATTTTCTTAAACAAGTGAGCACATTTTCTAGTGCTTCAAAAATATTTCACCCTGTTTCATTACATTACATTACATTACAGTCATTTAGCAGACGCTTTTATCCAAAGCGACTTACAGGACTTACAGGTTTCCAATTGTTTAAAATTATTTTTTCATCATCAATCTTGCATTGAACAAACAGTACCACTCTCTAATAATCCACACTTTATGAATGTCTTATTACTTGTAACTAATGGCTTTATAAATGGTGTATAAATAGTCTGCTAAAAACTATATCAAGTTATGTTAGTGGGGGATTAACAGTAGGAAAACCTGGCAACCAAACAGTTTTAAATGACAATATAAACCATTTACAAAAGAAATTATAAATACATTTTTGCAGACATTTTCCTGTGCAGACCTGAGACCCTCAAACACAGAGATCTACAGCCATAAGTGCACGGACATGTGAGCGATGTCCTGTATCCTCATGCCAGACAACATCTTATTACATTCATCCAGTGATCAGGCACCAACATGATCCTGCTTTTCTACCGGATGCCATCAGTCTCTGTCTTCACACACACACTCTCCGACAAACACACACACACACACACAGTGGTATATATCTGACGGTGGTGCGTTTTGGATCTCTTCCCCGTGCCAGCTTGTCCCCGAGCAGCATTTGTGCTGGTAATCCGTCACATGAGCCCGTCTCTTCAGAGGCGCAGGAACATTTGGAGCTGCAGAACTGTGGAGAGGCCGGAGATAAACACCCCGAAAAGCTTCCTCTCTTATTGCCCCGCGGCTCAATCCCAACTATCCCGAATCTCTGTCCTTATCTCCTCTGCTTTTTATTGCTGAAGCTTGACGGGCACTTGACAGTTGAGAGGAATTGCCCCTTGGAATCCGGCCTGCCGTCGGCCATCACTGAATACCTGCAGCTCCCCCCAGAGGCCGGCCCGCTCAGGTTGAACATTTTCTTTCAGTTCGTGTCGGTTTCTGAATTCCGCCGTGATGATGAAGTTATTTTCTTTTTCTCCCACCTTCTGTTTCGTGCTGTAGAGCTCTCAGACGATCTCAAAACATCAAGTTTCATATAATCATTCTCACCGCTGACCTGCCCTCTCCGAGGCTCTGTGACAATTACAGCTGAATACCTGATGAGTGTGTGTGTGTGTGTGTGTGTGTGTGTGTGTGTGTGTGTGTGTGTGTGTGTGTGTGTGTGTGTGTGTGTGTGTGTGTGTGTGTGTGTGTGTGTGTGTTTGCCTGTTACCAAGTAGAAGAAGGCAGGCGCTGAAAGTGTGTGTCGGCATCCACACGCCAGCGGATGAAAGCGGCGGCGCCGTTAATAATTGAAAGAGTACTTAACGACAGGAGCGCTGCCCTCGCAAGACAGCTTTTAATAACCAGGAAGGTTTCATATTTCTAGTTCTACTCTTTTTCTTTTCCCATCTGTGCCCCCCCCCAACCTCCTTACCACACCCGCCGCCGCCGCCTCCCCCACACCTCCGGCCCGCTCCTCTTTTCTCCAACAGAAGCTCCATCTCGGCTCTATTCACAAGGAGCAAAGGAACGCCGCTGAAGACGCATCCGTCTGCCTTTTGAAAAACATAGTGGAATAAAAAGGTGTGCGTGTCCATGTTTGTGCATGTGTATTGACACTATTAAAATGCCTATTGAAAGCGAAGTCGATTTATTACGTCTTCCGCATTATTCCTCCGTCCCCGCTGTCTAGTTGAGAGATATGTATTTGTTTATGGAGGCGCTCCGTCTCTGCTCTTAATGCGCTCGCCGCTCACCCTCATTAATTCGCTTGATGGTCTTTGATTTGCCGGGCATCACTAAGTCGCATTAAGAAATGTATTTTCCCCGGCTCTTACTTAACGACGCTTCCAGAACCAACGCAATTAAATGCACATTTAAATGCTCCAAGGTTCTCCCTCCACGTCTGTGAGTGGAGACGGGCGATTGATTGGCGCCCTGCAGGAATATTAAGCAGCAAAGGAAAAAGGTGATGCTGAGCTTTTTTTTTTTTTTTTTTTTTGCCCGTCTTTAGTGCACTTTCTTTTTGATAGCATAGCACTCGTTCTGATAATAGGAAGCTAATAAAGGCTTTTAATGTTGTATTGTATTCAGGGGACACTGTCATGACTAATTGTTGTGCAATAGTGGGGGCTTAATGGGATTTTGATCTCATCCTGGTTTGAAAATATTCACCTATGTATTCATTTTCTGAACATGCTAAGTTTGTATTGACCTTGTTCACTCGTCTCCAAGCACAAAGCACTTTAACACAAAAATATCTGCATGGATGGAGGGCATATAGATTGTTAGTAGGAAAATGTGGTTTCTTGTTATTTGGGTGAACTGGCCCTTTAACTATAATGGAAAGCTGGAGTCTTTTCCCTTATATACTGGACATATCTTCAAAATCTGGGCAGACCAGCGTCTTCTGTCCACCTGTCTGGCATAAATCTGAATTTAAAGAGCCATCCAGAGACTTTGCAAAATGAAATATTAGATACATAAACATTGGCATTAGTTAAAGTATTCTGACCCACCTCAGCGTTGATTTACCTCGACTCCACCACGGGAGGCTGCTCCTCAACAGCTGGCTACCTGTATGGACTGCTCATTGCATATATACACAGACAAACTTTATCTATAACCTCCGTCTCTCTTTGGGGCATTTGGTTCCTGCAATTCTGTGCTCACTCATCTCATTTGCATGTATCCATACCTCTGGAGCTCTGCCGCTGAATGGGACTAATTGAATAGTTGATCACATATAAATCTAATTAGTCTGGTTCAGTCGTGGTCATTGTGCGCTGAATTCATTTCTTCTGTCTTGTTATTGTGTTCTCTCAGGCCGGAGGCTGTCAGAGGCCCCAGATGGTTTACTATAGCTAGCGCCGCTGATCTAACCCCCCCCTTTTGTCTCCGGATCAGACTTCCATATTGCACTCTGATCACAGCTCTGACAGAGTGAAAGAGAGAGAGAGACAGCAGAGTGGAAACAAGGATCAAGAGGTGGTGTTGGAATAGAAGAAAAAAAAAAAAGTTAGGGAGAAAAGGAAGAAAGAAAGAGGCAGAGAAAGATGGGACCATTACCGTCGAGGGTGATCATCACCATATCCGAGTTTTCCATGAAAAGGCAACAAGTGGAGCCTAATGGGAAATATGCAGATGTATGCAAATGTGTGTTGGATGGGTCGCCCAGAGGCCCAGTGGGAGATTAAAGCTCTTCGGGATGGAGAGGGCTGTGGAGGAGACTCTGAGCTCAATGCTGCCATATTAAACAGAGCAAACCGACCCATCGCAGGCCTTGTTTTCAAGCTCATCACCATTAATCTCACAAATAGATTTGTGCTGATGGCAGCGGACTCTAAAGTGATCCGTCAGACCATATTGGTAGCCACTGAAGTGACCCGTGATGGACAGCTTTAATTTGATAGTATCTTTGGGGGGAAGATGGAGACCGAGTTCTTTCATTGTTGTACTACGATATCGGATGTGGTTACCGTTACCCTCCGGGGCCCTCCGTGTGGATTTGATGGATGAGATCCCAGCGCCGCCATTTCACACCCTTTCGGAACAGTTGATCGGCCCAAAGTGACTCCGGCGGAAAAGAGAATGAGACGGAGAGGGCAGAGGCGGAGGCAGTTAAGACTCTGGCTCCAAGCTCTCCACCATTCACGCTCCACTTCCACATTTGATCCACGGCAGTCCTTCCACCTGAGTCGGCAGCTGCCAGAGAGATACAGACGGGTCATCTGGGGATACAGAAGTAACCCAGAATGCCCCATAAGCTCTCGAGTAAGTTAAGTTAGTGTTTTTACAGACGTTTACAGACAGATTTCTCAGACCGGCAGGTGGAGCACTTGTAAGACCTGGATGGGCCCCAAACACTAGCGATTGATTTGATAAAACGTCAAACGTACAAACCTTTGAATGCAAATATAACATTTTTATTTATTAGTATGAAAACTTGGAATGAAATACAAACCATTGTCAAGCGTGGTTAAGATCTGGAAATTTGCAGACTTTTCATATGTCTAAAAATAATGCATTATAAAAACAAAACAATGGGTTTTATGTCTATAATGCATTATAAACAAAATAATGGGTTATTCATAGCAATACCGCTTAATAACAATAATCAACAGATTATAAAGCATTTGAAAATGGCTTATAAAGTCATGTGTCATATTATTTCATTATTGGTGGTCATCCACTGATATGTTTTGTTTTGCAAATAGTATTATCATTACTATAGTGTGATAAAAAAACAATCTTTTTATAATCTTGATATACTTTTTTTTAATTTTAATGAAAGTTATAATGAAGTATAAGATACTCTAAGTGTTCATTTGAGTAATTCATAATTACTGGTGAGTTACCACCAGTTATGAAGTATTACAATACCCGACTTTATAAGTCATAATCAAATGCTTTATAATTTGTTTTATTATTATTAACATTTATTAGTGCTTATAACTAGGATTGTTCACTACTATGAGCAGATTATAATGCATTAAAGACGTCATATAAAGTATTAACAAAAAGACAATTAAATAAACCACCTAATCTCCTCACTCGAATGCCACCATATGCTCCATTTCCTGCATCGCCACCAAACATGTGCATCACCACAGAATCATCCCATAAATCCTAAAGACACAAGGCTGCTTCGTTTCTGGCCAATCTGCCAGATATTTCCAGTATGTGTCCTTTGGCCTTTTTTGGATACAGTGTCCTGACTGAAGTACAGTATGTGCTAGCTCTATACAGGGCCACCCTCGTCTTAAAGCATGCATCAGCAGGTGTTACGTCTCAAATGTTCACATCCGTCCCGTGGTATTTGACAGCATCGTAAATCTGCCATTTACTGTACATACCATCCCACCTCTGAGAGCGCCTATAAATCAATACTTAATTCTCGCAAGCCATGTGAAAGACTCTCTGGATTCTTTCTCGTATATATAAAAACTCCAGTGTTTTGGTCCTCAGAGCTTTATCAAGTCACGACAAGCAGAGAGGGCCGTGAAGTGCTCGGGTTATCACGGGTCAATTGCAGCTCTCTTAGTCTGGTTCTCTTGAACCCTATTAGAGCAGAGCAGCGACGAGTCTTTGTTTCATGTTGGATGTTAGCCTGGAAGTATCAGCTTAATGGGTTCATACTGAGAAAGCTGTACGGGCCTCTGTGACAGACAGCACAGCTGGACTTTAGCACCCATATAAATTCTCTTAATGCTCCACCACGGATCACCTTCCCTCCATGAACTTTCCTAAAAGCCTCTCCAGTTGGTTTTTGAGTCTTTTGCATGGACTGCAGTTGGAAATGACTTGGTTTGGGAACTGACAGTGGAAATAACCTTGGCTTGCCTGATTCTGTCACACTGATCTCCGAGTCTCTCTTCGCATCAGGACGAATCGGCACACGCTCTCATTGCCTCGTCCGTTTTCAAACTTACACAACCGCTTCATTCTTCCCCCAAAACAACGTCTTGTTTTTTCTTACTTTTTGGAGCATGTTGTCACGAAGTTGTAGTGTTTTTTTGGGAGGCCTTGGCCGTTTCCATGGAGAAAATCAAACAGTGATGATTAATCCACGAGGCCCAGGTTCAGGCTTGGAGCCAGCTGCTGATTAAGGCTATTACTTTATAACCATGCACTGCTGCTTTTCTAGGAAAACTCGGAGCATGACATATACCAATAAAGACATCTTTACAAGAGCTAATGGTGTGTGTGTTGGGGGGGGGGGGGGCTGTTAAGCAGATGAGAGGTGCTTCAGTTTGAGTGTGTGTTTCTGTGTGTGTTTGTGTGGCAGTATGATAAAGGCTGACATCCCCCTGAGCTTCAGACCACTCTGTCTGGACGTGCTCTTGCACCGCCGCCTTCTTTAATGGTATTCCTCTGCACATATACTCTCCGTTGCATCCATCCATCCTTTCATCCCTTCGGTTCTACCTTTACTTTATCCCCTCTGACTTTCATGGCCCTGTTGTTCGTCCAGCTGTAATCAATCCAGGAGTCCTGGGTGGTTTGGATGAGAGCTTTTTCTGTGTCCTTCGTCTTCAGTCCGACTATCTGTATTTCGTTGCAGTGACAATAGTCGTCTCTCCGTCCAAATACTCCAGGAGTTATGTATTGGATTTTTATTGCCTGAATGGAGAGACTTTTGTAAACGTACTCAATACTGGAAAATAAAGTTTTTAACAGTTCCTTCAGGCAGGGAGGGTTTTTTTTGTCAATAAAGTTACACAATAAATGTCAAGAGAAGTACATTTGTCAAATAAAAAGATGTGACATTTCCAGCCAGGAGCTTTCAGTGAAATGACTGTCCACTGCAACTTCCCCAGAAATGTCACAACCCTTTTTGGGGGCCGACGGGACGAGAGATCTGGGTGGGATTCTTTCTTTCTTCCTCTTGGGTGCATTTAAAAACATGTTGCAATGTTTTTAAATGCAATGACCACAGACTTTCTTTGACTTCCTTTTGCAGTTCTTAGGCCTAGTCATGTGTACAATTTCCACACATCCTGTATGTTTCTTTCTTGACCGTAACTCATCGATACAATCAGCCACATAACACTTTTAGAATTACATTTGTATGCATGTCAATGAGTCACAGTTTTAACACACTAACATTAGTGTTGTAATGTAATGAAGTAGACTTTGAGAAGGGGCGGAGCCAGAGGTTTTAATCATTCTTGCTCAGTCCAACACTAGTGATGTTCGGGTGATCCCATTCACATCAGCTGTATGCACTATTTAAATCTTTTTTTAGAAAATAGAATGACTTAACATTTGTCTCATTTGGTATAAACATGATAGTTACCAAAGAAAACTGTCATCCTTTAGAGCTATTTTGTAATTGTTCTCCATTGTGAAACCAAAAAGATGACAAATTTTCACTCCTGCAACATAAAAAGATGCAGAAATTATCTAATGTTACTACTACTTTCTATAACATAGTTAGGGTTTGAATTTGGTGTACAGTAAACAGCATTACTAAAAACCTGTTTTTAGATACTTTGCTGGAGTAGAGTAGTAACAGAATAAATGTTCAACAGACGAGTCAGAGAGGGGAAATGAACCAAAGTTGATTGTATTTTAAAAACCTAGAAGAGTCGGGCTTTTGAGAAAACATTTTAGAGGCTGGAGCATAAAAGAGGAGATTAAAACTTTAGAATAAGATCCATTTAGTCCACTCAATATGCAATGTATTGCTGAAATACAGCAAAAGAAACCACTGTCATTTTTCATTTGTCATAGTTTTATCTTGTTCACTTGACATTTTGACTGAAGCATTATTAATGTCAAGGCCAATACCATACCATGTCTTTCCCTTTTATCCGGTGACGACACTCCTTTATCACTAAACCTACAACATGCACTCTTTTGTCCGCCTGTCATTTGTTTTTTGGCACTTCCCTTCCTCTCAGCTTTGGTTATCTAACTGTACGCAGTCTCCTACATGTGAAATTGAGCAAGCCCCCTACAGACGCACTCGTAGGGCTCTGGAGTGGGACTCGTCCACCAAGTGGGGCTAATTATGCAAATCCATGCCTCATCCTCAATGGCTAGGGTCAGAGCTGTGATATTAATGATTAAGGAGCGATAGCGAAGGCAGAAGGGAAAGAAAAAAGAGGGATTGTGCGGTGAGGCTAAAGGATTAGAAGGAAAAAGGCTCATTTTTCACATACACCCCATGAACCACATGTACAGTACATGTGTGTGTGTGTGTGTATGTTCGTTTTCCTCTCTGAGATGTGTTCAGCAGGGGGAAGAATCAAGCCCTTTATCTCGCAGCAGTCATCGCTTCCCGTTTCCACAGCGACGCGCTGCCGCGTAGAGCTGCAGCATCTGGGTCATATCCGTAGCGACCCCGGAACCCTGACAGGCCGCTAATCTGAAGTCACAGGACGCAGCAGGGCAGATTCTGTTCTCTCTTTTCTGTGTGCATGATCTTTAATGCCTTTTCCTCCAGAGGACCACATGCCTCCACAGAGATAAAAAAAAAATTGAAAAAAAAGAGTGAGCAAATTCCATCAAAGTGAGAGACATTTATTGAACTTCCATATGGGGCTTGGATTTAAGAATAAAGTTATGAATTTAGATGAAGTTTAACGCTTCTGTGGATGGCAGGTTTCATGTTAACATTTGAGGAAAACGCAGTCTTTGATGATGGTATCCTTCTGGCACTGTCTTAGAAGTGAGAGAGTCTGAGAAGAACTATTAGCGACTCTCGGGCTAGATGTAGCAGGAGTCATGGTGATTTCTCAAAGCTGTGCAGTTAGCTTGTTAGCTTGAAATGTAAAAAAACAAAAAAAACACATAGCAATGATAGTGCATTGTAATTGAGTAATTGAGCTAGCATAATCATTTTCCAGTGTTGTATTAGCCCAATAGCCTATTAAAACGTATTCATGCTTCAAGTATAAGCTAGGTGTTTTATATGAACAAGTGCATATGCAATGAAGAGCTAGTCCATCTCGTTATGTTGCCCACGTGTTTGTCTTCGTTTAGAGATAGCTGTTGGCTAGCTAGCTAAACTGTTTACCAAAACAATGTGCGCAGCAGTAGAGCCGAAACCTGATTTGAGCTCATGGGAAAAATCATGATGGTTGCATTGAATTTAGCTGAATATGAGACAATAAAAATAGTCCAAAAGAGTCTCTTCTCTTGGTCTGGATATGGAGCTCTGCAGGCTTGTGTAAATATATTCTCATGTACAATCTGCAATGTTGAGCTACAGTCCCTTAAGGCCATGCAGAAGATTAAGAGAAAGCGTTTTTTTAGGTAACACTCTTAGAAATAAAGGCTCATAGGAAAACCCCTTTTGGTTACTCGTAGAACCTTTCAAAAGGTTACACCTGGAACTCTTTCAGAAAGTTCTACCTGGAACTCAACATATGGGGTTATACTTGAACTATATGTGGAAGGTTCCACCAAGAACCCTTTCTGGAAGATCTATCCAGCACCTTCAAAGGGTGCCAACAAGAATCCACACAGGAGGGTCCACTGAAAACCCTCCTATATTCTAGGGGTTTTATCCAGAACTGAAAAACTTCAGCCCGTCAGTGATACTTAACCACTTTCCAAAAAGGAATTTAAGCTACCAGCTGAAAAGTGATATGTTCCGTTCTAAGTTTTAATAATAGTGAAGCCATTTGAGTGGCCGCAGAAGGCAATAATTTACCAAAGCCATAACACAAACTTTGGCTTCTGTGGTTCCCAAAGTGCCAATCTTTCCAAGCCTGGTTTTTCCTTCTCACTCAGGGAATAAGTGTAGCGGCTCAAAGTTCCTCACCAGCTCAGTATTAGTAACACCTGTGTGTGTGTGTGGCAGCAGAGCGGTTGAACATGTGTTAGCAGAAAAATCCCCTCCCCTCAGATAGTTGAGGGTGTCTACGTCTCATTTAACGAGAGTGTAAAGTGTTTCCTGCACCGCTAACTCACGCGGGGCTCCAGTCTGTCGGTATCGGATCTCGGAGTTAGCGCCGTTAGCGTCGTTAGCTTGGAGCTGCTGAAACCAGAGCCCCCTCTGTGTAAACCGGCTGAGCCCTCGTGAGTCCAGAAACACTGCCAAAAACTAAAGCAGGCCAAATCCTCCTCTCGTCTTCCCCTCCTACTTACTCTCTGTCGATCCTCTTCCACCCCCACCCCCCTGTTGTCCCCCTTTTTTTCCCTCTTCCCCATTCCCCAAGCATGAGCAATTCACAGTTAATTCAATTTTCCCCCGGCCGGGCTCACATGGGACAGCATTGGAATTCCGGTTTGTCATGATAAAATGATTACACGGCATTGTGTTTCTCCGGGCGCCTCCCAGCGCATTTATTAGAATCTGTCAGTGTCGATGTAGATCGGCCGAGCCAAAGTGCACGTCTCCGCCTCCTCGCCTCCTCGCCTCCTCGCCACCACCCGCTTCCCCTCCCCTCCCGCAACTGGTTATTCCTTATGAAATACGTCGCTCCTGGCAGATGCATAATCTGATTACATCCGCTAGATTAAAAATATATTGAATTTTTCCCGCCTTGTTCTGCTCTCATCTTCTCACATTTTTTTAACCCCTCATTCCCCACTTCTTCTTCTTCTTCTTCTTCTTCTTCTTCTTGCTTCTTCTTCTTCTTCTTCTTCTTCTTCTTCTTCTTCTTCTTCTTCTTCTTCTTTCTTCTTCTTCTTCTTCTTGCTTCTTCTTCTTCTTCGCCACAAAGGAATACTTTCCTTTATTCCAGTTACTTTATTATCTAGGGTTTGACTGATGACAGCACTGGCCTTTTTTTTTTTTTTTTTTTTTTTTTTGGGAAATATATATGGGACAATCATCTTCCACCCCCAAAGAAAGAGACGCAGTAGGAGAATGTTTCTGCAAAGTAACGCTACCTCCCCGCAACTGGTTATTCCTTATGAAATACGTCTCTCCTGGCAGATGCATAATCTGATTACATCCGCTAGATTAAAAATATATTGAATTTTCCCCCCCTTGTTCTGCTGCGCTCTTCTTCTCACGTTTTTAACCCTTCTTCTTCTTCTTCTTCTTCTTCTTCTTCTTCTTCTTCTTCTTCTTCTTCTTCTTCTTCTTCTTCTTCTTCTTCATCTGCTCTCTTTTTCCTGCTCGCCATAAAGGAATACTTTCCTTTTTTCCAGTTGCTTTATTATAAAGGGTTTGACTGATGACAGTGCTGGCCTTTTTTCCCCCTGTATATATATATATATATGGGACAATCATATCTTCCAGCTCCAAAGAGACAGATGCTGATATTATAAGTTATATCTTTAATATAAATAAAAGAAAACAAATTGTGGTGGTCTCTGTATTCCAAAGGCTTTTCCACACTGCCTGGAAAACACTTCTGGTAGAGGAAAGATAATCAATTTCGCAGCGTTTCATACAGTGTAAAAACCATATTTGGTCAAACTTTAAAGAGACTCAGTAGGAGAATGTTGCTGCAAAGTAACACAACTTATTTTTAGTCGCTTAACCAGCAACAGTGATGGATTAAAGGAGACGTGTTTTAAGTGCAGTTCTCTGTTCTCTGTCTAATGACGATCCGACTAAATGGTGCAAAATGGATTTTCTTGGTTGCAAAGTTCTCATTAGTATTCATGAAATCCTATCGTGTGCACATGATATATATATGAAGTGTAAGGTTTAAAAAATAGATGTTGAACATGCACTTTTACGTGCAAAAGAATGTAACACGAGTGCATCTGCAAAACGGCAGTATTGATGGATTAACTGAAGAAAAATATTATTTTGCCTCAATATCTGCACACAGCAACAGGAATGAAGCTCTTCGCTCATGCTCTCGATGATGGAAGTCGCGGCTTCAACATGTCGTTTTATTTTCCTCTCCTGCCACCCTCATCTCCTCACATCAGCTTCTCCCTCCCCTCCCCTCTCCTCCCCCTCCCCATCCCCATCCCCATCCCCTCCTCTCCTGTCTGGATAATATTACAGCTTATTATTTTTCATATTTCCATCCCTCCCTCTGCCCGTACCGGCCTGTCAGTCAAGCTGTCATGTGTGATTTAGAGCCGTCACTCCGGCTCTGGGGTTTCTGGGTGTTGGGGGGGGGGGTCCGCGGCTTGTTTACTGAGATGCGGCTGGAGGTGTCACGCTGCATGAGCCCGCTTCACCCTCCTCATCCTCCAAACCCCCCCCGCCCAGTGTGGGTGCAAGGCTTGGGTGGCAGAGTGCTTGTGCCAGGTGGGTGGTGGCTAATGACCATCTCTGGGTGGTGGGTTTCAGGCGTAGTTGCACGTGTGTGTGTGTGTGTGTGTGTGTGTACGCTCGTTCTCTCAGCCAACCAATTACTGTCCCGAGGAGCCGACAGCTGTCGCCACCATCCTCTTCTCCTTCCTCCTCTTCCTCCTTACTTCCTCCCAGTTGACAGGGTGGGGGGAGTCAGAGGGGGAGCCTCAGCCCCGGGTCCTGCTCCCTGGGGGAGTCATTACACCACTGTGGGACTCTCACACTCACACATGCACAGAGCAACACACACACGGCGTCGTGTCTCCTCTGTCTCTTTCTATCTATCACCATGCCACTGCAGCCTTCAATTAAGCCTTCAGCCTCCGCTTTTCGGGGATTTGATGCACATTCACGTGAACACACACACACACACACACTCATCTAACCCTAATGCCCCCTCTATATTTATCATTACTCGCTCCCCAGATGGGACTCGGTCCATTGGGTTCTGTATATAATAGAGCCTTTGCTGATAGAAGTAGAGTGTATAGATCTGACACTTTTTCTGTCTTTTTTTTCGTTTTTTAGGGACAAATTCATCACAAACATGAGCTTTTTTGTTGTTTGTTGCCACAGCGACTGCGGCGGCGTTGGTGGTGGTTTGAGCGCCACCGAGGTGCCATCCCGCTGCAGCACGCCCGCTCTCTCCCCCTCGCCACTCTCTCTTTCTTTATCTGAGACTGTAACACAAACCAGATTGGCCCTTATCTTGGTTCTCTCGCCACACACACACTCTCTCACACTCTCACATACACACACACACACTCTATCTATCCCACTCTCTTGCTTTCTTCTACATGTAAACACACACACATACACACGCACACACAAACTGCTAGAATTTACACACGCTATCATTCTCAATCTGTGAGTGGATATGCCAGCTATTTCACTTAACCATGCAGGGTAAGGATGTTGGCGGTTGGCAGTGGGGGAGGGAATGGGGGAGATTTTGGAAGAGGCGCAGAATATTTCACTTCAACCATGAATGCTGTGTTTAGATAAGGGGGCGCCTCGCTCGGAGTGTGTAACTGTTTGTACATACGTGCTCGCACGTGTGTGTGTGTGTAAGTCTTGTAGAGATTTACCTCCGACACACTTGTTAATCACAGAATTCATTAGTCACCGAGTCTCTAATTGTTTACTTTCCCCTGCGGCGGTACTACACAAGGTTGCCGGCCCTCCCTGTTACATTTTTGGAGGAACATGATGGTAAATTAATTTTCCTGGTAGCTCCGATTCAATTAGTCATTTCTGAGTACACTCTATTAGCTGGGAAATTGTGCATTTTGGAAGTCAGAATGGGGGAATCTGGGTTTGATCGTGTTTCTTACCTGGGAAAAAAAAGACAAAGTAGGGGAGACAGAGGGGGAGACTGAGGGAGACCTAGTCGGGGAGGAGAGATGGAGTAATGGGCCTGAGGGACGAGTTGGAAGAGAAATGCTCTGGTTTACTTTGAGTGGCTCTGTAATGTAGACTGAAGCCCAGTGAGAGTGGAAAGATAAATTGATCTATTAATAAAACCATAATCTACTAATAAAATCAAATGGATTCACTAATTGGTAGGTACATCACAAGTGATGCAGCTTAAGCAAGACCAACTATTTGTTTTCATTTTATTTAATGCAAAAAAATTGCACTGATTGTATGGCTTATTTACAGCAATAGTGCTTTATGAATAAAGTTACTACAATGAAATTACTACTAACCAATAGTTATCTAGACAGGAAGTTACAATCATCAAGAGCAGCTTTTTATCACACATTGTTCTATTGTTCATATCGGGATTGTGCGAACTTTAACTCTAAAAACATTCTGCTTCTTTGGATCAGTTTCCAAAGCAACACTCAAAAGTGACCTCTGTGATTCTGTATTTGATCAAAGAGAAGTCACGGAACCCTAAACGCAACGAGCCAACCTATGAAATAACTAGCCCGTAGTCAGAAAGACACAAAGACAAAAGACAAACAATTCAACAGTTTTCATGTCAAACTGAAAATCCGTCAATGTGGTTAAAGCTACCACATGGTACTTTCATTTTGTGTTGATTTTGGCGGCCCCTGTGGACTAAAGCAGTAGTGTTTCAGAGCACTAGAGTCCCTTTAGAAAACCTCTAATTTTACTGCAGCAGGGTTCTGACAGTCTAACTCGTTCAGTCCTGGTTTAGGTTCTCCAGTTGCCTCCCTTTTCTCCAGCAGGCCCAGCAATACGGCCTAGTCTCTGCTGGATCTGGGTCTGTCCACGGTGGACTGGTCTCTGCTGGATCTGGGTCTGTCCACGGTGGACTGGTCTCTGCTGGAGTCTGATCTGAAGGAGTTCTGGTGAACCTGCATGATGTCATCTGAATTTCACCAGAATCCGACCCGGTGGCTCCGATGACGAGCTTTAAGAATAACTTTATAGAAACAGACATTCTTCTCTCTGATGGTCTCGTTTACTGATGGAGGTCATAAAGAGACTTCAGTATTCAGTTAAAAGTCCCTCATAGTAACTTTAAAAAGAAAAAGGGGAGTATTTGAATGACTGTTTTAATGTGAACCACATGCTAATGTGTTAAATGAAACCTAGCAAATGTCTTTCTCTACAACTGTCTTTTTGAGCATTTGAGCCTGGTTTTAACATCTTGACATCTTAATATCTTTGTACCTAAACATGTCTAAAAAGAGAAATCCCCCTTTTGGCCGAGGCTGAACAAGCTCTCAAACAGCTCCCTCACATACTGCTGGAAATGATCCATTTATACTGTATGTTCTAGTTTTGTGCTCCAGAAACCACATTGTGAACTAGTTTTCTGTAAACTGGTTGACTAATTGGCTTCAGTGCCTTGACCTGACCCGAGTGGAGGAACCTCCATCTGTAAAGGCCCGTCTTCATGTCAACGTACGGACACACGCTGTATACATATGTGTACTTGAACTGTTTTTTTATGTGTCGCGGCCCGAGCTGCATGCGGATGAGCTAACGCGGGGCAATCAGCGCTTCAAGGCGCACATGCACTCCGGCACTCACAATACTGAAATACAGATGCAATAGACCATATCACAAGTGAACTTACTGAAACTATGCATTATAGATCAACACACTCTCTTTCTCTGCCTCTCACACACATATTTTTTTTCATACCCCTTCCTCATTTCAATGAATCTCCACGCACGCTCACACGCCACATCACAAATGATGGGATTTAAACATCAACAGTATGAAATATTCATGTGTCAGTGCCAGCCGCTCGAGCAGAACTACCACCAAGGGGGATTTGCCTTCAGATCTGAGGATACTACTGCATTCATCCCTCTCTTTCTCTAACTCTCTCTCTCTCTCTCCCTCTCTCTCTCCCTGTTGTGTTGCAGCGTTCGGAGCCATTGTCACGGTGTTGTGTACAAGCGCGTTCCTGAGTTTTGTTCTAGTTTTATATGATATCGCCTTTCCACTCTCAAGTGTTGTTATGTCGGTGTCTTTGAGGCGGGGGTGTCCTCGCTCGACATGTTGGGGAGGCAGGAAGGGCGGGCGAGAGAGAAAGACATTAGTAACTGAAGGGAAGAGAGAGAGTTCAGGACTTGGAGGTCCAAGTGGATTTCAGAGCTCTGTTCTCTGTGTTTAGACATTGTTTATGAGAAAGTTAAAGGTGCCCACTTCAAAATTGTGAGTATGTCTATTCACTCTGCACGGCTCTCAACATGGCGACGGCTTAGCTGGCAGCTTGCAGCTAACAGCGCAAACTACGGCAACAGTGCTGATGGAGCAAACAGGGTTTACCTGAGGGGGTAACATGAGGGTTGGCGCTACGCTCTGAATGTTGTAGAATCTTTAAGACCATAATTTACAACTACTACCCCTTAAAAAATAAGTAAATAAATCAATATTGTTAATAATAATAATAATATATAGTAAAGCATGTCATGATAAGCAAGCAACAAAGTGCTTCACATAAGACAACAAATACAAGCAATTGGAAACACTGCTGGTAAATAGAAAGACATTAATCTTGACCAGATTAAAACTAAACGTTTAAGTAAGACCAGTTCCAGTAAAAGAAAAGAAAAAGAGAAAATAAAGTCGTTTCAAATAGAATGAAGTAAAATCATCTTTATGTAATATATTTGAAGTGTTCTCACAGGTTGTTAAAATATTGTCAAAGGACCTACGTTCTGTTTAAGCTAAATGTCAAACTTAATTTCTATTTCAATTTACTTAATTTAACCGTATAATTTTCTCAGTGTCAACAATGCTTCCCTGGGAGCCCTCGTTACGTATATTAAAAACATAACTACCCAGCACAAGCAGTCTTCGGAGTGCAAGAAAAGGTGCATTCAAATCAATTTTGAGAACATTTTTAGGGCATAAAGCGTAAAGCAGTAAAGCCACAGGGATCATTTTTACCCCAATGTGATGTCATCCTATTTAACAACATAGTGAACAATCCTTTTAGAGTATAAACCAATATGTGGAGAAGGGTGTGATCATTTTATTGGTTAGATTCCATGTTCACTCCCACTAGTCCACAATGACATCACCATAAAAGGCAGTTACAGCTGCACCGGGGTTAAACTTTAAATGTTGCACTGGTAGCCACGCCCCATTCAGTGATGTCACAACAGGTGTTGACAGATGGAAAACACCTGCTTCAACACATTTGAGGAAAGTAAAAGATATCACTTTATACAAAAATAAAATGCTAATTGGTGACTAATCACAATCTTGCATGTAAACACAGGTGATTCTGTATTCTGGTCCATGGGGTTAAAATCCTAAGGTAGGTTCTAAAGCCAACACTGTAAAAAATATATTTGAAAGTATAAAACTACAGCAGCACAAGATTCAAAAAGTTTAAGGAGATGTGGATTGGAACTTGGAGAGGAAAAAAAAGCTAGGAGGTCTAAGAAAGAAAAGTTTGCGAGAGTCTTAGATTGCGAGCGTGATGGAGTATAAGGAGATACATCGAGTACCAATGGAAGAGGTGGGGGGGGAGTCAGATATGGGCCCAGTGGTCATCGTTCCTCCCGAGATTCATCCCTTTTTCCATTTAAAAGATGTGATTACACAGCGACAATGCGTGCACACACACTTTCACACATACGCACACACACACACACACACGCTGCCGGCGGTGTTGATCCAATTTAGGAGGTTAGAAGGGAGGGATAAGGAGATAGAGGGAGGAAAAAGAGGGGAGCGGAGGGGTGAAAGGCAGCCATGTAAGAGAGCCGACGACGAAGGAGAGGGGGAGAGAACGCTCTCTCTCTCTCTCTCTCTCTCTCGTTTGTCATTCTGTCGGCGCCGTATGCAGATGAGCAGCTAATATGATATCTCTGCTGAGCTGATGGATGTTTAAAATGATATGGCAACCCTGAGCAGCCTCGCCGCATGCTGCCTGCCAGGGATGGAGTGTGTGTGTGTGTGTGTGTGTGTGTGTGTGTGTGTGTGTGTGTGTGTGTGTGTGTGTGTGTGTGTGTCACTCAGTGAAAACTATATCCAAATCATTGCAGCGCCGACAGATGCTTCCCAACTTTCAGCTTCTGTTAGTCACTTGTGTTTCTTGCCTCATTGGACTTTGTGAGAAGTTGCCATGTTCCATGAGATCTCAGCAGTTAACCAGTACTTGATAGTTATGACTACAGATGCATAAAATGTCCAAAATTTTGGATGAGTTAGACATTTTGGGGAGTCTTTTTTGCAGCCAAAAACATGTGGAAAGTCACACGCTTTCATCTTTTTATCCAAGTTGATTGGATAAAAAGCACCTGCCGTTACTCAGCAACCGAAAACTGCGTGCTGCGATGGCGTTGATGATGAAGTTGCGGTTATTAAGCGGTTAGCCTCACTGACTTAACTTATCAAAGATACATTTTCCAGCACCGCAAATCCCCTTACAGTTGCTTTACTGCTTGATTTGTCAAGTTCAGTTTGGTTGACCTTCCAACCGAGTGTTGTGACGTCGTTGGTCGGCAAATAACCAACCCAACTAATGAAGGAAACGAGTACTAGCCAATCAGAGGCAGAGTAGTGCAGGTCGTGCTTTCGCCATCGAAGAGAAAAGAATCAGCCTGCAGCCGGTTAGCTTAGCACAAACAATGGAAACAAGGGGAAACAGCTAGCTTCTGTCTTGACTTAACATCTGCCTACATATTGTATATACAAAAAAGTAAGTGAAACTGATGCTCATGCATACTATTCCTTTTGCACGGTGCAGCGTGGGATCTTGTCGTCGCCATGAGGTTGCCAGGCAACCAGCAGAGATTCCAGGAAGTCCCTGCAGCCACCCAAGAAATAGTCCTTGTCATGATCCCTTATGAACAAAAATATAATTTACCATCATTTATGTTTGGAAATGTTTTGCAGAAGACACATGGATGCCTTGTTGGGTTGAAACCTGGTTATATAATCAATAGAGCTCTATAATATTCATCATATTAAAGGCGATGGATGCTGGTTTTTAGGAAATCACAGCCAGTCGTTTTTAGTTTGTGTATCTGTCTGTGTGCATTTATTCTCTACATTGTCATGGTGGTAATGAGAAATAGGGATGGCTGTGAAGAGTGAAGGGAGGGGGGGCAGGACGGATGGGATTCTCCACAGACTTCATTAGTTAAAACAAAGCCAGTTGTCCATTTGGGCTCTTTCACAGCCTAATTGATATTGATTTACTGATTTGCTCAAGGGTGATTTAAAAGCATGTTTGCTGTTCTCGTCAATGCTGCTTTCCCTCTGCTCTCTCTTGTCTCCCTCTCTCTCTTGTCTCCCTCTCCATCCCTTTTTCTGGCATCAACAACAAGAACTTGTCGTAAGAATGATTATTCTTTCTGGCGAATTGTTTTTTCCTCCTCAAGTTTTCTTTTTCAAATCATACTTAACAACCGTGGGTCTCTACGCACCCCTTCTCCTCCCACTTCTGTCAGCTCATCACCATCACATTATTTTATGACATAATGAGAAGAGAGATAATTGTCTTTTTCTACCTAATTCCCTCTCCAAGATAAGGACTTGTCATTGCAATGAATTAGTGAGGGTTATCTTTTTTATTTGTTGTTGTTGTTGTTGTTGTTGTTGTGGACTCCTCAGCTAGCGTAGCGCTGATAGATCGTCGCCATCCCCGTCACTGGATAATGATAGTTATCATAAATGGTTAGCGGTTGGCTAAGTGAAGCATTGAGATCAATGGCAGTGGTGTTAGCGTTAGAATGAAGGAGGCCTTTTATCATGCTGATGGATGGCAGGCCTGTCTTTAATGTGACATGTTATGATCATATCAATTTGTGCTCAGTTCTCATCGACATCACTTTATTGCCTCTTCGTTTCTCACAGTCCATCACCCCGGCACTGTAAATTCTGCCTCGAAATGGCAGCGTGCCACGACGCTCCATAAACCAACCATCTCTCTTCCTCTTCTACTTCCCTTCTGCTCTCCCTCTCCCTCTCTTTAATCCACCTGATTTCCACTCTATTTCGATACCTCTCTTCCTCTATTTACTGTCCTCCTCCTCCTCGTTGATAGACGTTCGCCAGACAGCCTCAGCGAAAGAGTGAAGGAATCAGACTGGGATTAAAATGTAATATCAGACTATTAAAGAGATTAGTGGTTGAGATTTCCGCCGTCTGAGCTACCTCCCGATCTGATGAGCTGGCATTCATGATATTGATTTATTCCCTCCGGCTTCTTTTATCGGTCCACACATTCACATGGACGGCGATAGATCTGATATGGTGGCCTTTTATGAGGCACCTTGTCACCGGTGGGGACTTGGCGCTGAGTAACCGCCCGACTGGCCGCCAGGAGATGATTGTTAGAGAAGTGAAGTTTATTCATCAAATCCGTAGTTTTGTAAAGAGCGGCAACAAGAAGGCGGATAAGGACAATGCTGGTTTCCGATCCTCAAGCGGTCAAAATGAAAAGGACCTGGTGTTGAAACTGCTAATGAAAGCTTCAGATGGAACAACGTCCCAAACAAAAGAGCCATAATTATTTCCAATGAAGACAAACCATCCTTCAAGGCGAACAAGGTAGCAGGACGGGATCGAGGTTCCTTATTAGTCTCATCTGAAACACTCAAATATCTTTCCGTTCACACGTTTTTGTAATGATTGTTGTAGTCAGGATCATGTTTTCACCCATTTCAACCATCAATCCATCCAAATCTACTCCTCCTTCTACTAATGCATCCACTTAAACCGCTAATCAGTTGGATGCTCCATGATCCAAAATGCAACTTGAAATCAATCCTTTGGTTTATGGTACAATTTTACAACCCTCTTATTGGCAGGGGATTGCTCTTAAAATCATGTACATCTAAGAAGAGGGGCAAAATGTTGACTCTTATTATGAGTCAACCTTCTACTCCAGCCACATTCGAGATTCGAGAACTTGTCAATTACTGCCGATTGGTTACTGACCTTTGGCCTCTGATAGTGACACACCGAGTCACCCTTCAGCGTCTCTATGAAACCCTAAGGGCTTTCAACTAACTCCAATAAACCCGTACAGGTCTGTGTTAGAATGTCAGAGCAGCTGATGTAGCATAAGGAACAATACAGGCAGCACAGGGAGAATGGACGGATCAAACAAACACAGGACTTTCACCCAGTAAACTGCTGTTCATGTCCTGTGTGAAACCATGTCGAAGTTTAATCATTTTACCGTAGTTTTAACACGTAACTTCTTTCCCCAAATGGACTCATTTTACAAAACCAACCATAATCTTTCCTAAACCTAACCAACTAGTTTTGTTGCAAAAGGAAACTAATATTGGACTTTTATTTTGGAAAGAGACTGTATGCATGTAAGGAACAGAAACTGTACACATCCTGGAAACACAGAAGTTTATTTTGAAGGGACAGCATATGGAAGAAGTGGAAACAGAGTCGTCCAAAACTGCAGCTAGAGGGTAATTAAGAATGTCACAGTTTGACACCACTGACTGATCCACCAGTTGACCTCTGCCTTCCTCTCCTCCCCCCATCACTGCCCCACCCATCTACACACCTGTTCCCACTCTCCTCATCAGCCCTGCAGTGATCTGACCATCCCTTCCTGACCCTCCCTCTCACCTGCATCTCATTTCCTCATTAGCCTTTCAGCACAAACACCAGCTCAGCTCCATTCATTCACTGACAGACCATCATAGCTGCGATGCTGCTTTCCTTTCCTGTGTACTGGAGCTGCTTGTCTGCCTACTTGTACCTGCCAGTAAGCCTATATTTCTGATCCTGTGTGCCTGCATTTATCTGTGTTTGGGTCCTACTTGCTACCTGAATTCATTAATGCAAATTTATGTCTACTTTTTGTGACTTAATCTGAAAGTAACTTGTGCAGCTCTGTTAGCTTTGACTGCATGTAACATTGGCCAAACACAAAACAGTTTAACAGCTGAAATGTGTCCAAAAATCCTCCCTTAGTCTTTTGTACTTTGGATACCTTCTTAAAAAGGTTCTACATTAATGAAACTAAAACAGCAGATGAATTCACAATCGGCTGTTATGTTGAATATTCTTCATCAAGCCATGATCCTCGAATTGAATCCTCCCCTCCGTCCCGTCTCCTGCAGCAACCTTCGTGCTCCTCCCATGTTCACTTTGCACGATGTTATCATCCGGACACCCTGTAATAACCCGGCTCTTGGCTCCACACGCACACACACCGGCATCGTATCCGTCGTCCCAATCAAAACTTTAATGCATCTCAATTTAACCACTGTAACACACACACACACACACACACACACACACGCAGAGTTAGTTTATTGTGTTGTGAGCAGTGACGGGTCGTGGAGGGCGGCATCAGTAATGCGTGACGCGTGCCTCCATAACGCCGGCCTCATTTGCATGTGTGAGGAGGTCTGGGGCTAATGGAGCTGATCTGTAGCGCTGTTATTAAATGGGGGGCGTGGGGGGCGTGGGGGGGGGTTGGTATTATTAAAGAGGAGGAATGAGAGACAAAAAGAGTGGAGGTCTCCTCTCTCCCCTCCCAGAGACATGATGGATGATTCAGGAATCTGTTCTTTCGCTGAGTTGAAGTTGTTGTGCAATTTTCAGTGGTCACACACACACACACACACACACTTACAATGTGCGTGTGTGTGGGTGCGTTTGCGTGTGTGTGTGTGCGTAAGTACGCTGCGACCAGCATGCATGCCCTTTGAATATCACGAGGTAAATGAGGCCTAACACACGACTACCTCTTCTCCCTTTTGTTCACCCTCTGCCTCTCAGGTCGTTTCTCTCACTGCGTTTAAATGTCCTCAATATGTCACACACGCATGCATGAACGCATGTATCCCTGTGCACACACACACACACACACACACACACACACACACGGTAAATGAAGCCCGTTGGGGCACTTGTTTGAGACCCTTTTTATATTGCACACATGCACAGTTTTACTGCTGCATATTACAGTGTAATGGCTATTTTGCCGCAACTCCTGCATTACACTGTAGAGTAGTTTCCCTTTGAATTGCATATTGAATAGACTGTACAATATTGTGTTATTATGCATTGATCTTTATGGTCTTCTCAGTGACATCAACAATCCTGATGTTTATTTTCATTATGAAATGCCAATGCTGCATTAGCATGTGTTAAATAATGGGAACGCGGTCGTAGAGAGTTTATTGTTGTTGAATAGAAGCTGAATTCAAACAATGGGTGTTAATGGTGAAAAGATTTAAAAGTTTTCTTTGCAGGCACATTTTAAGCCTGCAGGTAGATTTTGGGTGGAGAACACACACAAGTATTTGCTTTTATGAACTGTTGAGTCACTCCCAGTTGTGTCTTTCCCAATACACGAGCTTGCACCCTGAATGCAGCATCATTCAGAAGATGATTAATGAAATGTCAGAGTGCTGGTGTCGCTCAGGTCTCGATTTCATCCAATCCCCATCCGCCTTCAGCGCTTTGGCACGGCCGTGTACGAGACTCATCCTCCAATGGGAGAGTTTAGATCCATCTGGAGGCGGGCCAGCAGCCCACATCTGACATCTTAAGACCTGGCACAGTTTGCCAGAATGACACTTGCTGTCTCACACTTACACACACACACACACACACACACACACACACACACACACACACACACACACACACACACACACCTGCGATGGAGAAACGATTAAGACAAAGAAAGAAGTGGGAAGTCTTGGAAGGGTGTGAAAGTCAAGTGTGTGAATGTATTTATCGGTTTTTAAAAGATGTGTGTGTGTGTGTGTGTGTGTGTGTGTGTGTGTGTGTGTGTGTGTGTGTGTGTGTGTGTGTGTGTGTGTGTGTGTGTGTGTGTTTGGATGTGTTGATTGGATGGGGATTGTGGGTGCAGTATGAGATGCGGGTTGTGTTTATGTGAGAGGAGAGAAGGAGAGAAGTGTTTGATGAAGAAAGTGTTAGAATGACTGCAAAGAGGAGGAGGATGAAGGAGAGAAAATAGACTTTCAGCATGATCGAATATTAAAATTAACAATTAATCAGTCCGGCAATAAACAGCCTTTGTCTGTCTTTATATAATTATGAATCAAATATATTTCACTCTGTACTGGTTTCCAGACAGAATAAGACATTTAGAGATGTCACTTTGGATCCTGTATGTGGTAATCATACCTCTGCTGGTTAACTACAGCGATATGCACCAAAATTAACAGATTTTGCTGTGATATAATTGCAATAAATGGATTAAATGGATGCAGAAAAAACTACATAATAATGCAGATGAAACAAAAAGTCATGTTTAGTCAGGTCTGTTCACAAGATGACAAGCAAACAACTTTTAAAATGCTTGTTTTCTGAATGGACTTTGGATTGATGGATTGGCAATAATGTTTTTTTCTGTGTCATATTCAACGATGTGAGGACATCAGCAATGACAGGAGAATCCAAACACCGATATATGCTTTCACAACACAGCGTCTTCTCACGTTTATTCACGGATTATTTGAATTTGTATGTTATCGCATCGCGTTAAAAATGTGTGCCTGTACTAAAGAAAAGAGTAAAAGCCTCTCGGTGTAGAAACAAGTTGTTTTTCTGCTGCTCAATAGAAAAAATTTCAGACACGTTGCACAATGCAGACAAGATTTGTGTAAACGCAGGTTTCTGCAGTGCATCTGAACTCTTTCTTTGATTTCCTCCTCTGACCTGGTTTACTTGTGTCAGTTATATAATGTGTTAACATCCCATAAGGGGTTTAACATGGTATGGTGTGTTTTTACATTTCATGTCATTTCCAATATTCTAATATTGTGGGGGGAAAAAAATCACTTTGAATAAAAGCTTTTGTCATCAATGGTGCTTGTCAGCGTTGTGACAGCTGGCTCACAGCGTCTCCCTCCATGTAGTCTGAACGCAGAGTGTGTGTCCAAAAATATGCCCGCGGTACTCGCCGGGTCTCGCCACCTGCTCCGTCTTCACGTCGGGCTCTGGCACCGTCGCCCGAGGAGCCCCTCACCCCTTTCAGCTTCGTTTTACGTCACCGCCGGGCCTGCAGGAGTGTGCGCTCACACACACACACACACACACACACACACACACATACGGGACGCCAAAAAGCTGTCCGTCGTGAAGCATAAGTCTGGCTTCGGTCCACCTGGACGCTGTTCTCCCATCTGCTTCCATCCCGGTGCTCAATTCTGACCCCAAGTCCCGTCGGCTCGACTTATGCAGACCAACAAGGGCCGATTGATGCTGTTGAGTCCTGGAAATCATCACATGCTCTGTAAAGAGATGTTTATACTTTTTATAAGTAGCTCTGTAATACGATTGTGGTCAGAGGGAAATGTGGAAAGGTTGAGCTCCAGACCTAAAGTGGTCCCTTGTGCAACAATAAAAGTCCCCGCTGTAATTGTATAAAAGGCTTTTAAAGATATGTCCACACAAACAAACCTTTAAAAACCATGTTTCCCTAAAATGTCATCTTGTTATAAGACAAACGGCCTTGTTTTAAACCTTGTGCCAGTGCATGTTTGAGGTAATCCAATTGGATTTCATAGACCATTGGGGCTTTTTTTTAGGGGTAATCCAATATTTTTGAATGGGCTTTATTGGCGTATGACGGAGGGAAATGTTCTAAACCATTAAAGAGGCATTTCGTCTGTCATCAGTCCAACTTCTTGGAAAGAAATGGAAGGAGAATGGACCAGTTAGCATTAGCAGGGATAGCTAGCGTGAATGAACAGACAAAGAAAGGAAAAAGTTAAATTCCCACAGTTACAGCAGAGGTCACACGTTTTGATTGACAGGTCATCTCTGGGAACATCAGTGCAAAAACAACCCAAACTAAATCTTTATCAGAAAAGAAGGTGGCTTTTGACTGAACATGTAAGGACATCACTTCTTAAATTCAAATGTTTCAGCTTAGATCAAATTAAGACACATAACTTTCACATATTGCACTTTTTAAAACCCCAATCTTACAAATGTAAAGCCTGTATTGATTGTTGGATCCTCAGATCTCATCACCCTCGACTAAATATCAAGTAAATAAGTGGAGTTTTGGTCGTTTCACCGTCTTTAGTTTTAATCCTACTCATATAATTCCTCTAATGAAGTTTTATTGGGGTCTTTATAACTGTTAGGTTTAAGCTGCGGCGGGTTAATAAGTAATAAGATCCGTGCTGTGTAAACGTTTCCCTTGTAGATATGGATGTAAATTCAAAAAAAATCTGAGAGGTGGTGGGTGTAGTTTTATGCGTACTAGTTTTATGAGTGTCTTCTTTGTGTGTGTGTGTGTGTGTGTGTGTGTGTGTGTGTGTGTGTGTGTGTGTGTGTGTGTGTGTGTGTGTGTGTGTGTGTGTGTGTGTGTGTGTGTGTGTGTGTGTGTGTGTGTGTAAACCTGTGAGTGCGAGCAGTGTGTGTTTGATGTTCCATTTACCCTGTTTCATAATTCATGGCATGGGGAGAATGGACTGGAGCGGAGGTGGGTGTGTGTGTGTGTGTGTGTGTGTGTGTGTGTGTGTGTGTGTGTGTGGTGTGTGTGTGTGTGTGTGTGTGTGTGTGTGTGTGTGTGTGTGTGTGTGTGTGTGTGTGTGTGTGTGTGTGTGAGAGAGAGAGAGAGAGAGGGGCAGGATAACAGGATGAGTGTTCTGTGGTCGGAGATGAAACAGACAAGAGTGTGTCTTTGAAATGCAAAGAGTGGCGATAGCAGTGATTGGCCACTGTGTTGAGGAGGAGCAAGGAGTTTTTTCCCAGCATTTCATCATAATGCACTCTCACACACACACACACACACACACACACACACACACACACACACACACAGAGAGAGATTGGTTATTAATGACAGCACTGTTAATTCATTATTAATTTATTTACCTCTGTGACATAAAACCCGGGCTAATTCGGTTCAGCTCTGAGCTCTGGAGGATTGTGTGTGTTTGTGTTGCATGGAGTGTAATGCTGACTCTCTCACACACACATACACACTTACACACACACATACACACTTACACACACATAGTTTCTCGTAGTGGGGCCTGGGGACCAATTTATTTACATGCAGTGGAAGAGAAACGGAGGATTGGAGGGAGGGATAAAACAAAAAGGGAAGAAGAGAGAAAAAGGAAGCAGCAGGGAATTACAGAGAAAAACCCAGTGGAACGAACAAGTTTCTATTCTGCTCCCAAGGACAGACTGTGTGTGTGTGTGTGTGTGTGTGTGTGTGTGTGTGTGTGTGTGTGTGTGTGTGTGTGTGTGTGTGTGTGTGTGTGTGTGTGTGTGTGTGTGTGTGTGTGTGTGTGTGTGTGTGTGTGTGTGTGTGTGGCCATTGTCTTGTGGTTTGTGTCATATTTCCAGAAACACTGGCCTTCATCGCCGCCCGACTGTTTTACTTCCGCTGTTGAAAAGTAGCAAAAGTAAAGTTAAAACTGCAAAAGCTCCTCGACAGTGCCAAGTACTCGGTTTGAAAACGGGCATCATGTACAAATGATGCGATCGTAGCGTTGATAGATTGTTGTCCCCATTTGTTTTAAGGAGTTTTTTATGGTTTTGTACCGTTCATATCTGAACTGGAACTTGTACCCGGAATTTATTACTGGAACCCAACCTCTATAATAACAAAAATGTAATTTCAGTTGTATAACCTTCATCCTTTGATAAAGTTTGTCACCAGCTGTGACAGCTTTGCATTTTGCCTTACAAATACTGCTGCAAGGGTTGTCTTTTTTTAAAGCTTTAAGAAGTGGACCCACTGTGACTTGAACAAGCTGCAGGGGTGACAAACGTTGCTCTCTCACCCAGATGGGTTCTTGGGTACCGAAATTTGGCACAAATTACAAAGTTTGATCATCATCATCGGTTCGGGAATATACAATGATGTTATGTTATATGTGGCTTTATGTTATCATCTTGCTGAACTTTCACGGTGTTAATGGTAAACAAGGATAAAAAAACATCAGTCTTGGTGAATGTTCTTACTGGTGACAGCAGAGTGTCATCAACGTAAAGTGACAGAATGACCTCATTTGTATAGAGATGAAACTCTATGTTTATGAATGAATGTGTATAAACCATAGACTGTCTATGGTATAAACAATAACGTCACTGATATATTTATGCATAGATGATATTATTTTGAGTGTTGATGGAGCAGCTACAATGTTAGCATAGCATAGTCCAATTGATCCAGACTCCATTCAGAAAACAAGCATTTTAAAAGTAGTTCGCTCATTGTCTTTCAGACAGACCTGACGAAGCATGAATTCAGACTTTCTTACAAATGTGCATCATTATGTAATTATTTTAGCATACTTTTTATCTGTTCATTGCGAATAAATCCCAGGAAAGTCTGATTCATTTGGTTTTAAACTGCTGTAGTGACTTGCTAGATTATCAAATGTCAAACTTGTGCGAGTAATTCAAGGCATATGGGTCTCCATGAGATGCTTTTAACTTTGGTAACATCCCTGCTTTCACACGGAATACGTTGTATAAATTTACATTTTTTCATAATTTGTTTTTAGTTTTTCATGTTTTATTAATTCACTTCCTTCTTGTTTTGCAGGCAGGACGCCAGCGACCTCTCTGGGCCGATTCAAAGGTACTGTTCCACATCTTTTATTCTTCTTCCCTCTCATCCCTCACTCCTTCTCTTCCCTTCGGCCTCGTCCTCAACGAGGCTTGCATGGTTTACGTTCAAGCTTCAGACCAAACACTGACTTTATCAACAGGCTTTTTAAGCTCCAACACTGGAGTGGTTGTTGGCGATCTTGCTGAGGGGTTTTGGGGGCAAAGTGGAAGGACAGGAGGAAGATGAGACTAGTCGGTGTGTTGAGAGAGTGAGAAATAAAAGGGAGAGAGAGAAAAAAGGGGAAATTGGAACGGAGAGATGTGACGCGGCTCAGATCTACGGCCGCGGAGGGTCATTAAACTAAACCCTTTGGCGACAGAGCGACAGATCAAGCAAGGAGAGGGGAGAAGACGGTTTAAATAAGGGCCCATCTTAAAATAGCAGAACCTATTTCTCATCCGAGGCAGAGTTAACAGGAAGAGGATGAATATCCTGCCCTGAAAAACCTTCACCACACCCCCGTTCCTTCCAACGCGGAGAGAGATAGTAGCAAGAAGAAATAGTCTGAACACTATTTCACCTGTTTAACATCATATGAACGCTCATAAAGAATTATATTGCACCTATAATACTTTATGTCTTCTGTTAACACTTGTTAAATTTAGTTAGCATGAACCTAAAGGGCAGGGACCTTTTAATAGAACCATAAACATTTATAGAATTCATAATTCAGCAGCAGTGGCTCCACTTACGGCCATTTAGCATGAATATTTGTTTGTTTGTCTGTTTTGCACAGGATTATTTTGCTTTTCAACACTGGGAAAAAATATTGTTATAATAGATTATAATGTGTGCACTTCTCTGAGTAGTCGTTGAGATGAGTAGATTCTCTTTTATTCAGGTACTTTTTGAATGAAGTGTTGTACGCCAGTGAAATTGCATCCATTTCAGAGGACAAATACACTTCAGTGGGTTCTTGATGTTGTACCAAACAGAACACGAGATGTATCTTTGCTTAAGTATTAAAGTTGAGTATTTTTGAGGAACTAGCAAGACAACATTACGTCACGCGGGATTCTGAAACCATGTTATCAGAAAATCTAAAGTAGCAGACAAACATAAATGTTGCGCAGAGGGAATTGTGGATTTTCTCTCAAAACAACACAGTGGCAAACCGATAAAACAAAAGAAGACAAAGGTTCAGGAAGTGTTCACAGTGATGGATTATAAATGTCGAGCCAGTTTTGAGTCTTCCGCGAGGCGATTTTTCATTCTGTAATGAAATGAGCTGAATCTAATGGTTAGAAA